>NC_138292.1:99457500-99671062 GCF_965601325.2 Salmo salar | reverse complement strand
GCCAGTCATCACTATAACCTGACTAGAGGGAGCCAGTCATCACTATAACCTGACTAGAGGGAGGGAGCCAGTCATCACTATAACCTGACTAGAGGGAGGGAGCCAGTCATCACTATAACCTGACTAGAGGGAGGGAGCCAGTCATCACTATAACCTGACTAGAGGGAGGGAGCCAGTCATCACTATAACCTGACTAGAGGGAGGGAGCCAGTCATCACTATAACCTGACTAGAGGGAGGGAGCCAGTCATCACTATAACCTGACTAGAGGGAGGGAGCCAGTCATCACTATAACCTGACTAGAGGGAGGGAGCCAGTCATCACTGTAACCTGACTAGAGGGAGGAGCCAGTCATCACTATAACCTGACTAGAGGGAGGGAGCCAGTCATCACTATAACCTGACTAGAGGGAGGGAGCCAGGTCATCACTATAACCTGACTAGAGGGAGGGAGCCAGTCATCACTATAACCTGACTAGAGGGAGGGAGCCAGTCATCACTATAACCTGACTAGAGAGAGGGAGCCAGTCATCACTATAACCTGACTAGAGGGAGGGAGCCAGTCATCACTATAACCTGACTAGAGGGAGGGAGCCAGTCATCACTATAACCTGACTAGAGGGAGGGAGCCAGTCATCACTATAACCTGACTAGAGGGAGGGAGCCAGTCATCACTATAACCTGACTAGAGGGAGGGAGCCAGTCATCACTATAACCTGACTAGAGGAGGGAGCCAGTCATCACTATAACCTGACTAGAGGGAGGGAGCCAGTCATCACTATAACCTGACTAAGGGAGGGAGCCAGTCATCACTATAACCTGACTAGAGGGAGGGAGCCAGTCATCACTATAACCTGACTAGAGGGAGGAGCCAGTCATCACTATAACCTGACTAGAGGGAGGGAGCCAGTCATCACTATAACCTGACTAGAGGAGGGAGCCAGTCATCACTATAACCTGACTAGAGGGAGGGAGCCAGTCATCACTATAACCTGACTAGAGGGAGGGAGCCAGTCATCACTATAACCTGACTAGAGGGAGCCAGTCATCACTATAACCTGACTAGAGGGAGGGAGCCAGTCATCACTATAACCTGACTAGAGGGAGGAGCCAGTCATCACTATAACCTGACTAGAGGGAGGGAGCCAGTCATCACTATAACCTGACTAGAGGGAGGGAGCCAGTCATCACTATAACCTGACTAGAGGGGGAGCCAGTCATCACTATAACCTGACTAGAGGGAGCCAGTCATCACTATAACCTGACTAGAGGGAGGGAGCCAGTCATCACTATAACCTGACTAGAGGGAGGGAGCCAGTCATCACTATAACCTGACTAGAGGAGGGAGCCAGTCATCACTATAACCTGACTAGAGGGAGGGAGCCAGTCATCACTATAACCTGACTAGAGGGAGGGAGCCAGTCATCACTATAACCTGACTAGAGGGAGGGAGCCAGTCATCACTATAACCTGACTAGAGGGAGGGAGCCAGTCATCACTATAACCTGACTAGAGGGAGGGAGCCAGTCATCACTATAACCTGACTAGAGGGAGCCAGTCATCACTATAACCTGACTAGGAGGGAGCCAGTCATCACTATAACCTGACTAGAGGGAGGGAGCCAGTCATCACTATAACCTGACTAGAGGGAGCCAGTCATCACTATAACCTGACTAGAGGGAGGGAGCCAGTCATCACTATAACCTGACTAGGGAGGGAGCCAGTCATCACTATAACCTGACTAGAGGGAGCCAGTCATCACTATAACCTGACTAGAGGGAGGGAGCCAGTCATCACTATAACCTGACTAGAGGGAGGGAGCCAGTCATCACTATAACCTGACTAGAGGGAGGGAGCCAGTCATCACTATAACCTGACTAGAGGGAGGGAGCCAGTCATCACTATAACCTGACTAGAGGGAGGGAGCCAGTCATCACTATAACCTGACTAGAGGGAGGGAGCCAGTCATCACTATAACCTGACTAGAGGGAGGGAGCCAGTCATCACTATAACCTGACTAGAGGGAGGGAGCCAGTCATCACTATAACCTGACTAGAGGGAGGGAGCCAGTCATCACTATAACCTGACTAGAGGGAGGGAGCCAGTCATCACTATAACCTGACTAGAGGAGGGAGCCAGTCATCACTATAACCTGACTAGAGGGAGGGAGCCAGTCATCACTATAACCTGACTAGAGGAGGGAGCCAGTCATCACTATAACCTGACTAGAGGGAGGGAGCCAGTCATCACTATAACCTGACTAGAGGGAGGGCCAGTCATCACTATAACCTGACTAGAGGGAGGGAGCCAGTCATCACTATAACCTGACTAGAGGGAGGGAGCCAGTCATCACTATAACCTGACTAGAGGGGAGCCAGTCATCACTATAACCTGACTAGAGGGAGGGAGCCAGTCATCACTATAACCTGACTAGAGGGAGGGAGCCAGTCATCACTATAACCTGACTAGAGGAGGGAGCCAGTCATCACTATAACCTGACTAGAGGGAGGGAGCCAGTCATCACTATAACCTGACTAGAGGGAGGGAGCCAGTCATCACTATAACCTGACTAGAGGAGGGAGCCAGTCATCACTATAACCTGACTAGAGGGAGGGAGCCAGTCATCACTATAACCTGACTAGAGGGAGGGAGCCAGTCATCACTATAACCTGACTAGAGGGAGGGAGCCAGTCATCACTATAACCTGACTAGAGGGAGGGAGCCAGTCATCACTATAACCTGACTAGAGGGAGGGAGCCAGTCATCACTATAACCTGACTAGAGGGAGGGAGCCAGTCATCACTATAACCTGACTAGAGGGAGGGAGCCAGTCATCACTATAACCTGACTAGAGGGAGGGAGCCAGTCATCACTATAACCTGACTAGAGGGAGGGAGCCAGTCATCACTATAACCTGACTAGAGGGAGGGAGCCAGTCATCACTATAACCTGACTAGAGGGAGGGAGCCAGTCATCACTATAACCTGACTAGAGGGAGGGAGCCAGTCATCACTATAACCTGACTAGAGGGAGGGAGCCAGTCATCACTATAACCTGACTAGAGGGAGGGAGCCAGTCATCACTATAACCTGACTAGAGGGAGGGAGCCAGTCATCACTATAACCTGACTAGAGGAGGGAGCCAGTCATCACTATAACCTGACTAGAGGGAGGGAGCCAGTCATCACTATAACCTGACTAGAGGGAGGGAGCCAGTCATCACTATAACCTGACTAGAGGGAGGGAGCCAGTCATCACTATAACCTGACTAGAGGAGGGAGCCAGTCATCACTATAACCTGACTAGAGGGAGGGAGCCAGTCATCACTATAACCTGACTAGAGGGAGGGAGCCAGTCATCACTATAACCTGACTAGAGGGAGGGAGCCAGTCATCACTATAACCTGACTAGAGGGAGGGAGCCAGTCATCACTATAACCTGACTAGAGGGAGGGAGCCAGTCATCACTATAACCTGACTAGAGGGAGGGAGCCAGTCATCACTATAACCTGACTAGAGGGAGGGAGCCAGTCATCACTATAACCTGACTAGAGGGAGGGAGCCAGTCATCACTATAACCTGACTAGAGGGAGGGAGCCAGTCATCACTATAACCTGACTAGAGGGAGGAGCCAGTCATCACTATAACCTGACTAGAGGGAGGGAGCCAGTCATCACTATAACCTGACTAGAGGGAGGGAGCCAGTCATCACTATAACCTGACTAGAGGGAGGGAGCCAGTCATCACTATAACCTGACTAGAGGGAGGGAGCCAGTCATCACTATAACCTGACTAGAGGGAGGGAGCCAGTCATCACTATAACCTGACTAGAGGGAGGGAGCCAGTCATCACTATAACCTGACTAGAGGGAGGGAGCCAGTCATCACTATAACCTGACTAGAGGGAGGGAGCCAGTCATCACTATAACCTGACTAGAGGGAGGGAGCCAGTCATCACTATAACCTGACTAGAGGGAGGGAGCCAGTCATCACTATAACCTGACTAGAGGGAGGGAGCCAGTCATCACTATAACCTGACTAGAGGGAGGGAGCCAGTCATCACTATAACCTGACTAGAGGGAGGGAGCCAGTCATCACTATAACCTGACTAGAGGGAGGGAGCCAGTCATCACTATAACCTGACTAGAGGGAGGGAGCCAGTCATCACTATAACCTGACTAGAGGGAGGGAGCCAGTCATCACTATAACCTGACTAGAGGGAGGGAGCCAGTCATCACTATAACCTGACTAGAGGGAGGGAGCCAGTCATCACTATAACCTGACTAGAGGGAGGGAGCCAGTCATCACTATAACCTGACTAGAGGGAGGGAGCCAGTCATCACTATAACCTGACTAGAGGGAGGGAGCCAGTCATCACTATAACCTGACTAGAGGGAGGGAGCCAGTCATCACTATAACCTGACTAGAGGGAGGGAGCCAGTCATCACTATAACCTGACTAGAGGGGGAGCCAGTCATCACTATAACCTGACTAGGGAGGGAGCCAGTCATCACTATAACCTGACTAGAGGGAGGGAGCCAGTCATCACTATAACCTGACTAGAGGGAGGGAGCCAGTCATCACTATAACCTGACTAGAGGGAGGGAGCCAGTCATCACTATAACCTGACTAGAGGGAGGGAGCCAGTCATCACTATAACCTGACTAGAGGAGGGAGCCAGTCATCACTATAACCTGACTAGAGGGAGGGAGCCAGTCATCACTATAACCTGACTAGAGGGAGGGAGCCAGTCATCACTATAACCTGACTAGAGGGAGGGAGCCAGTCATCACTATAACCTGACTAGAGGGAGGGAGCCAGTCATCACTATAACCTGACTAGAGGAGGGAGCCAGTCATCACTATAACCTGACTAGAGGGAGGGAGCCAGTCATCACTATAACCTGACTAGAGGGAGGGAGCCAGTCATCACTATAACCTGACTAGAGGGAGGGAGCCAGTCATCACTATAACCTGACTAGAGGGAGGGAGCCAGTCATCACTATAACCTGACTAGAGGGAGGGAGCCAGTCATCACTATAACCTGACTAGAGGGAGGGAGCCAGTCATCACTATAACCTGACTAGAGGGAGGGAGCCAGTCATCACTATAACCTGACTAGAGGGAGGGAGCCAGTCATCACTATAACCTGACTAGAGGGAGGGAGCCAGTCATCACTATAACCTGACTAGAGGGAGGGAGCCAGTCATCACTATAACCTGACTAGAGGGAGGGAGCCAGTCATCACTATAACCTGACTAGAGGGAGGGAGCCAGTCATCACTATAACCTGACTAGAGGAGGGAGCCAGTCATCACTATAACCTGACTAGAGGGAGGGAGCCAGTCATCACTATAACCTGACTAGAGGGAGGGAGCCAGTCATCACTATAACCTGACTAGAGGGAGGGAGCCAGTCATCACTATAACCTGACTAGAGGGAGGGAGCCAGTCATCACTATAACCTGACTAGAGGGAGGGAGCCAGTCATCACTATAACCTGACTAGAGGGAGGGAGCCAGTCATCACTATAACCTGACTAGAGGGAGGGAGCCAGTCATCACTATAACCTGACTAGAGGGAGGAGCCAGTCATCACTATAACCTGACTAGAGGGAGGGAGCCAGTCATCACTATAACCTGACTAGAGGGAGGGAGCCAGTCATCACTATAACCTGACTAGAGGGAGGGAGCCAGTCATCACTATAACCTGACTAGAGGGAGGGAGCCAGTCATCACTATAACCTGACTAGAGGGAGGGAGCCAGTCATCACTATAACCTGACTAGAGGAGGGAGCCAGTCATCACTATAACCTGACTAGAGGGAGGGAGCCAGTCATCACTATAACCTGACTAGAGGGAGGGAGCCAGTCATCACTATAACCTGACTAGAGGGAGGGAGCCAGTCATCACTATAACCTGACTAGAGGGAGGGAGCCAGTCATCACTATAACCTGACTAGAGGGAGGGAGCCAGTCATCACTATAACCTGACTAGAGGGAGGGAGCCAGTCATCACTATAACCTGACTAGAGGGAGGGAGCCAGTCATCACTATAACCTGACTAGAGGGAGGGAGCCAGTCATCACTATAACCTGACTAGAGGGAGGGAGCCAGTCATCACTATAACCTGACTAGAGGGAGGGAGCCAGTCATCACTATAACCTGACTAGAGGGAGGGAGCCAGTCATCACTATAACCTGACTAGAGGGAGGGAGCCAGTCATCACTATAACCTGACTAGAGGGAGGGAGCCAGTCATCACTATAACCTGACTAGAGGGAGGGAGCCAGTCATCACTATAACCTGACTAGAGGGGAGCCAGTCATCACTATAACCTGACTAGAGGGAGGGAGCCAGTCATCACTATAACCTGACTAGAGGGAGGGAGCCAGTCATCACTATAACCTGACTAGAGGGAGGGAGCCAGTCATCACTATAACCTGACTAGAGGGAGGGAGCCAGTCATCACTATAACCTGACTAGAGGGAGGGAGCCAGTCATCACTATAACCTGACTAGAGGGAGGGAGCCAGTCATCACTATAACCTGACTAGAGGGAGGGAGCCAGTCATCACTATAACCTGACTAGAGGGAGGGAGCCAGTCATCACTATAACCTGACTAGAGGGAGGGAGCCAGTCATCACTATAACCTGACTAGAGGGAGGGAGCCAGTCATCACTATAACCTGACTAGAGGGAGGGAGCCAGTCATCACTATAACCTGACTAGAGGGAGGGAGCCAGTCATCACTATAACCTGACTAGAGGGAGGGAGCCAGTCATCACTATAACCTGACTAGAGGGAGGGAGCCAGTCATCACTATAACCTGACTAGAGGGAGGGAGCCAGTCATCACTATAACCTGACTAGAGGGAGGGAGCCAGTCATCACTATAACCTGACTAGAGGAGGGAGCCAGTCATCACTATAACCTGACTAGAGGGAGGGAGCCAGTCATCACTATAACCTGACTAGAGGGAGGGAGCCAGTCATCACTATAACCTGACTAGAGGGAGGGAGCCAGTCATCACTATAACCTGACTAGAGGGAGGGAGCCAGTCATCACTATAACCTGACTAGAGGGAGGGAGCCAGTCATCACTATAACCTGACTAGAGGGAGGGAGCCAGTCATCACTATAACCTGACTAGAGGGAGGGAGCCAGTCATCACTATAACCTGACTAGAGGGAGGGAGCCAGTCATCACTATAACCTGACTAGAGGGAGGGAGCCAGTCATCACTATAACCTGACTAGAGGGAGGGAGCCAGTCATCACTATAACCTGACTAGAGGGAGGGAGCCAGTCATCACTATAACCTGACTAGAGGGAGGGAGCCAGTCATCACTATAACCTGACTAGAGGGAGGGAGCCAGTCATCACTATAACCTGACTAGAGGGAGCCAGTCATCACTATAACCTGACTAGAGGAGGGAGCCAGTCATCACTATAACCTGACTAGAGGGAGGGAGCCAGTCATCACTATAACCTGACTAGAGGGAGGGAGCCAGTCATCACTATAACCTGACTAGAGGGAGGGAGCCAGTCATCACTATAACCTGACTAGAGGGAGGGAGCCAGTCATCACTATAACCTGACTAGAGGGAGGGAGCCAGTCATCACTATAACCTGACTAGAGGGAGGGAGCCAGTCATCACTATAACCTGACTAGAGGGAGGGAGCCAGTCATCACTATAACCTGACTAGAGGGAGGGAGCCAGTCATCACTATAACCTGACTAGAGGGAGGGAGCCAGTCATCACTATAACCTGACTAGAGGGAGGGAGCCAGTCATCACTATAACCTGACTAGAGGGAGGGAGCCAGTCATCACTATAACCTGACTAGAGGGAGGGAGCCAGTCATCACTATAACCTGACTAGAGGGAGGGAGCCAGTCATCACTATAACCTGACTAGAGGGAGGGAGCCAGTCATCACTATAACCTGACTAGAGGGAGGGAGCCAGTCATCACTATAACCTGACTAGAGGGAGGGAGCCAGTCATCACTATAACCTGACTAGAGGGAGGGAGCCAGTCATCACTATAACCTGACTAGAGGGAGGGAGCCAGTCATCACTATAACCTGACTAGAGGGAGGAGCCAGTCATCACTATAACCTGACTAGAGGGAGGGAGCCAGTCATCACTATAACCTGACTAGAGGGAGGGAGCCAGTCATCACTATAACCTGACTAGAGGGAGGGAGCCAGTCATCACTATAACCTGACTAGAGGGAGGGAGCCAGTCATCACTATAACCTGACTAGAGGGAGGGAGCCAGTCATCACTATAACCTGACTAGAGGAGGAGCCAGTCATCACTATAACCTGACTAGAGGGAGGGAGCCAGTCATCACTATAACCTGACTAGAGGAGGGAGCCAGTCATCACTATAACCTGACTAGAGGGAGGGAGCCAGTCATCACTATAACCTGACTAGAGGAGGGAGCCAGTCATCACTATAACCTGACTAGAGGGAGGGAGCCAGTCATCACTATAACCTGACTAGAGGGAGGGAGCCAGTCATCACTATAACCTGACTAGAGGGAGGGAGCCAGTCATCACTATAACCTGACTAGAGGGAGGGAGCCAGTCATCACTATAACCTGACTAGAGGAGGGAGCCAGTCATCACTATAACCTGACTAGAGGGAGGGAGCCAGTCATCACTATAACCTGACTAGAGGGAGGGAGCCAGTCATCACTATAACCTGACTAGAGGGAGGGAGCCAGTCATCACTATAACCTGACTAGAGGGAGGGAGCCAGTCATCACTATAACCTGACTAGAGGGGAGCCAGTCATCACTATAACCTGACTAGAGGGAGGGAGCCAGTCATCACTATAACCTGACTAGAGGGAGGGAGCCAGTCATCACTATAACCTGACTAGAGGGAGGGAGCCAGTCATCACTATAACCTGACTAGAGGGAGGGAGCCAGTCATCACTATAACCTGACTAGAGGGAGGGAGCCAGTCATCACTATAACCTGACTAGAGGGAGGGAGCCAGTCATCACTATAACCTGACTAGAGGGAGGGAGCCAGTCATCACTATAACCTGACTAGAGGGAGGGAGCCAGTCATCACTATAACCTGACTAGAGGAGGGAGCCAGTCATCACTATAACCTGACTAGAGGGAGGGAGCCAGTCATCACTATAACCTGACTAGAGGGAGGGAGCCAGTCATCACTATAACCTGACTAGAGGGAGGGAGCCAGTCATCACTATAACCTGACTAGAGGGAGGGAGCCAGTCATCACTATAACCTGACTAGAGGGAGGGAGCCAGTCATCACTATAACCTGACTAGAGGGAGGGAGCCAGTCATCACTATAACCTGACTAGAGGGAGGAGCCAGTCATCACTATAACCTGACTAGAGGGAGGGAGCCAGTCATCACTATAACCTGACTAGAGGGAGGGAGCCAGTCATCACTATAACCTGACTAGAGGGAGGGAGCCAGTCATCACTATAACCTGACTAGAGGGAGGGAGCCAGTCATCACTATAACCTGACTAGAGGGAGGGAGCCAGTCATCACTATAACCTGACTAGAGGGAGGGAGCCAGTCATCACTATAACCTGACTAGAGGGAGGGAGCCAGTCATCACTATAACCTGACTAGAGGAGGGAGCCAGTCATCACTATAACCTGACTAGAGGGAGCCAGTCATCACTATAACCTGACTAGAGGGAGGGAGCCAGTCATCACTATAACCTGACTAGAGGGAGGGAGCCAGTCATCACTATAACCTGACTAGAGGGAGGGAGCCAGTCATCACTATAACCTGACTAGAGGGAGGGAGCCAGTCATCACTATAACCTGACTAGAGGGAGGGAGCCAGTCATCACTATAACCTGACTAGAGGGAGGGAGCCAGTCATCACTATAACCTGACTAGAGGGAGGGAGCCAGTCATCACTATAACCTGACTAGAGGGAGGGAGCCAGTCATCACTATAACCTGACTAGAGGGAGGGAGCCAGTCATCACTATAACCTGACTAGAGGGAGGGAGCCAGTCATCACTATAACCTGACTAGAGGGAGGGAGCCAGTCATCACTATAACCTGACTAGAGGGAGGGAGCCAGTCATCACTATAACCTGACTAGAGGAGGAGCCAGTCATCACTATAACCTGACTAGAGGGAGGGAGCCAGTCATCACTATAACCTGACTAGAGGGAGGGAGCCAGTCATCACTATAACCTGACTAGAGGGAGGGAGCCAGTCATCACTATAACCTGACTAGAGGGAGGGAGCCAGTCATCACTATAACCTGACTAGAGGGAGGGAGCCAGTCATCACTATAACCTGACTAGAGGGAGGGAGCCAGTCATCACTATAACCTGACTAGAGGGAGGGAGCCAGTCATCACTATAACCTGACTAGAGGGAGGGAGCCAGTCATCACTATAACCTGACTAGAGGGGAGCCAGTCATCACTATAACCTGACTAGAGGGAGCCAGTCATCACTATAACCTGACTAGAGGGAGGGAGCCAGTCATCACTATAACCTGACTAGAGGGAGGGAGCCAGTCATCACTATAACCTGACTAGAGGGAGGAGCCAGTCATCACTATAACCTGACTAGAGGGGGAGCCAGTCATCACTATAACCTGACTAGAGGGAGGGAGCCAGTCATCACTATAACCTGACTAGAGGGAGGGAGCCAGTCATCACTATAACCTGACTAGAGGGAGGGAGCCAGTCATCACTATAACCTGACTAGAGGGGGAGCCAGTCATCACTATAACCTGACTAGAGGGAGGGAGCCAGTCATCACTATAACCTGACTAGAGGGAGGGAGCCAGTCATCACTATAACCTGACTAGAGGGAGCCAGTCATCACTATAACCTGACTAGAGGGAGGGAGCCAGTCATCACTATAACCTGACTAGAGGGAGGGAGCCAGTCATCACTATAACCTGACTAGAGGAGGGAGCCAGTCATCACTATAACCTGACTAGAGGGAGGAGCCAGTCATCACTATAACCTGACTAGAGGGAGGGAGCCAGTCATCACTATAACCTGACTAGAGGGAGCCAGTCATCACTATAACCTGACTAGAGGGAGGGAGCCAGTCATCACTATAACCTGACTAGAGGGAGGGAGCCAGTCATCACTATAACCTGACTAGAGGAGGGAGCCAGTCATCACTATAACCTGACTAGAGGGGGAGCCAGTCATCACTATAACCTGACTAGAGGGAGGGAGCCAGTCATCACTATAACCTGACTAGAGGGAGGGAGCCAGTCATCACTATAACCTGACTAGAGGGAGGGAGCCAGTCATCACTATAACCTGACTAGAGGGAGGGAGCCAGTCATCACTATAACCTGACTAGAGGGGAGCCAGTCATCACTATAACCTGACTAGAGGGAGGGAGCCAGTCATCACTATAACCTGACTAGAGGGAGGGAGCCAGTCATCACTATAACCTGACTAGAGGGAGGGAGCCAGTCATCACTATAACCTGACTAGAGGGAGGGAGCCAGTCATCACTATAACCTGACTAGAGGGAGGG
The DNA here is from genome assembly GCF_965601325.2 of Salmo salar. NCBI lineage: Eukaryota > Metazoa > Chordata > Actinopteri > Salmoniformes > Salmonidae > Salmo > Salmo salar. The sequence continues at coordinate 99,659,556 of NC_138292.1, read as the reverse complement.
AGCCAGTCATCACTATAACCTGACTAGAGGGAGGGAGCCAGTCATCACTATAACCTGACTAGAGGGAGGGAGCCAGTCATCACTATAACCTGACTAGAGGGAGGGAGCCAGTCATCACTATAACCTGACTAGAGGGAGGGAGCCAGTCATCACTATAACCTGACTAGAGGGAGGGAGCCAGTCATCACTATAACCTGACTAGAGGGGGAGCCAGTCATCACTATAACCTGACTAGAGGGAGGGAGCCAGTCATCACTATAACCTGACTAGAGGGAGGGAGCCAGTCATCACTATAACCTGACTAGAGGGAGGGAGCCAGTCATCACTATAACCTGACTAGAGGGAGGGAGCCAGTCATCACTATAACCTGACTAGAGGGAGGAGCCAGTCATCACTATAACCTGACTAGAGGGGGAGCCAGTCATCACTATAACCTGACTAGAGGGAGGGAGCCAGTCATCACTATAACCTGACTAGAGGGAGGGAGCCAGTCATCACTATAACCTGACTAGAGGGAGGGAGCCAGTCATCACTATAACCTGACTAGGAGGGAGCCAGTCATCACTATAACCTGACTAGAGGGAGCCAGTCATCACTATAACCTGACTAGAGGGAGGGAGCCAGTCATCACTATAACCTGACTAGAGGGAGGGAGCCAGTCATCACTATAACCTGACTAGAGGAGGGAGCCAGTCATCACTATAACCTGACTAGAGGGAGGGAGCCAGTCATCACTATAACCTGACTAGAGGGAGGGAGCCAGTCATCACTATAACCTGACTAGAGGGAGGGAGCCAGTCATCACTATAACCTGACTAGAGGGAGGGAGCCAGTCATCACTATAACCTGACTAGAGGGAGGGAGCCAGTCATCACTATAACCTGACTAGAGGGAGGGAGCCAGTCATCACTATAACCTGACTAGAGGGAGGGAGCCAGTCATCACTATAACCTGACTAGAGGGAGGGAGCCAGTCATCACTATAACCTGACTAGAGGGAGCCAGTCATCACTATAACCTGACTAGAGGGAGGGAGCCAGTCATCACTATAACCTGACTAGAGGGAGGGAGCCAGTCATCACTATAACCTGACTAGAGGGAGGGAGCCAGTCATCACTATAACCTGACTAGAGGGAGGGAGCCAGTCATCACTATAACCTGACTAGAGGGAGGGAGCCAGTCATCACTATAACCTGACTAGAGGGAGGAGCCAGTCATCACTATAACCTGACTAGAGGGAGGGAGCCAGTCATCACTATAACCTGACTAGAGGGGGAGCCAGTCATCACTATAACCTGACTAGAGGAGGGAGCCAGTCATCACTATAACCTGACTAGAGGGAGGGAGCCAGTCATCACTATAACCTGACTAGAGGGAGGGAGCCAGTCATCACTATAACCTGACTAGAGGGAGGGAGCCAGTCATCACTATAACCTGACTAGAGGAGGGAGCCAGTCATCACTATAACCTGACTAGAGGGAGGGAGCCAGTCATCACTATAACCTGACTAGAGGGAGGGAGCCAGTCATCACTATAACCTGACTAGAGGGAGGGAGCCAGTCATCACTATAACCTGACTAGAGGAGGGAGCCAGTCATCACTATAACCTGACTAGGGAGGGAGCCAGTCATCACTATAACCTGACTAGAGGGAGGGAGCCAGTCATCACTATAACCTGACTAGAGGGAGGGAGCCAGTCATCACTATAACCTGACTAGAGGGAGGGAGCCAGTCATCACTATAACCTGACTAGAGGGAGGGAGCCAGTCATCACTATAACCTGACTAGAGGGAGGGAGCCAGTCATCACTATAACCTGACTAGAGGGAGGGAGCCAGTCATCACTATAACCTGACTAGAGGGAGGGAGCCAGTCATCACTATAACCTGACTAGAGGGAGGAGCCAGTCATCACTATAACCTGACTAGAGGGAGCCAGTCATCACTATAACCTGACTAGAGGGAGGGAGCCAGTCATCACTATAACCTGACTAGAGGGAGGGAGCCAGTCATCACTATAACCTGACTAGAGGGAGGGAGCCAGTCATCACTATAACCTGACTAGAGGAGGGAGCCAGTCATCACTATAACCTGACTAGAGGGAGGGAGCCAGTCATCACTATAACCTGACTAGAGGGAGGGAGCCAGTCATCACTATAACCTGACTAGAGGAGGGAGCCAGTCATCACTATAACCTGACTAGAGGGAGGGAGCCAGTCATCACTATAACCTGACTAGAGGGAGGGAGCCAGTCATCACTATAACCTGACTAGAGGAGGGAGCCAGTCATCACTATAACCTGACTAGAGGGAGGGAGCCAGTCATCACTATAACCTGACTAGAGGGAGGGAGCCAGTCATCACTATAACCTGACTAGAGGGAGGGAGCCAGTCATCACTATAACCTGACTAGAGGGAGGGAGCCAGTCATCACTATAACCTGACTAGAGGGAGGGAGCCAGTCATCACTATAACCTGACTAGAGGGAGGGAGCCAGTCATCACTATAACCTGACTAGAGGAGGGAGCCAGTCATCACTATAACCTGACTAGAGGGAGGGAGCCAGTCATCACTATAACCTGACTAGAGGGAGGGAGCCAGTCATCACTATAACCTGACTAGAGGGAGGGAGCCAGTCATCACTATAACCTGACTAGAGGAGGGAGCCAGTCATCACTATAACCTGACTAGAGGGAGGGAGCCAGTCATCACTATAACCTGACTAGAGGAGGGAGCCAGTCATCACTATAACCTGACTAGGAGGGAGCCAGTCATCACTATAACCTGACTAGAGGGAGGGAGCCAGTCATCACTATAACCTGACTAGAGGGAGGGAGCCAGTCATCACTATAACCTGACTAGAGGGAGGGAGCCAGTCATCACTATAACCTGACTAGAGGGAGCCAGTCATCACTATAACCTGACTAGAGGGAGGGAGCCAGTCATCACTATAACCTGACTAGAGGGAGGGAGCCAGTCATCACTATAACCTGACTAGAGGGAGGGAGCCAGTCATCACTATAACCTGACTAGAGGGAGGGAGCCAGTCATCACTATAACCTGACTAGAGGGAGGGAGCCAGTCATCACTATAACCTGACTAGAGGAGGAGCCAGTCATCACTATAACCTGACTAGAGGGAGGGAGCCAGTCATCACTATAACCTGACTAGAGGGAGGGAGCCAGTCATCACTATAACCTGACTAGAGGGAGGGAGCCAGTCATCACTATAACCTGACTAGAGGGAGGGAGCCAGTCATCACTATAACCTGACTAGAGGGAGGGAGCCAGTCATCACTATAACCTGACTAGAGGGAGGGAGCCAGTCATCACTATAACCTGACTAGAGGGAGGGAGCCAGTCATCACTATAACCTGACTAGAGGGAGGGAGCCAGTCATCACTATAACCTGACTAGGAGGGAGCCAGTCATCACTATAACCTGACTAGAGGGAGGGAGCCAGTCATCACTATAACCTGACTAGAGGAGGGAGCCAGTCATCACTATAACCTGACTAGAGGGGAGCCAGTCATCACTATAACCTGACTAGAGGGGGAGCCAGTCATCACTATAACCTGACTAGGAGGGAGCCAGTCATCACTATAACCTGACTAGAGGGAGGGAGCCAGTCATCACTATAACCTGACTAGAGGGAGGGAGCCAGTCATCACTATAACCTGACTAGAGGGAGGGAGCCAGTCATCACTATAACCTGACTAGAGGGAGCCAGTCATCACTATAACCTGACTAGAGGGAGGGAGCCAGTCATCACTATAACCTGACTAGAGGGAGGGAGCCAGTCATCACTATAACCTGACTAGAGGGAGGGAGCCAGTCATCACTATAACCTGACTAGAGGGAGGGAGCCAGTCATCACTATAACCTGACTAGAGGGAGGGAGCCAGTCATCACTATAACCTGACTAGAGGGAGGGAGCCAGTCATCACTATAACCTGACTAGAGGGAGGGAGCCAGTCATCACTATAACCTGACTAGAGGGAGGGAGCCAGTCATCACTATAACCTGACTAGAGGGAGGGAGCCAGTCATCACTATAACCTGACTAGAGGGAGGGAGCCAGTCATCACTATAACCTGACTAGAGGGAGGGAGCCAGTCATCACTATAACCTGACTAGAGGGAGGGAGCCAGTCATCACTATAACCTGACTAGAGGGAGGGAGCCAGTCATCACTATAACCTGACTAGAGGGAGGGAGCCAGTCATCACTATAACCTGACTAGAGGGAGGGAGCCAGTCATCACTATAACCTGACTAGAGGGAGGGAGCCAGTCATCACTATAACCTGACTAGAGGGAGGGAGCCAGTCATCACTATAACCTGACTAGAGGAGGGAGCCAGTCATCACTATAACCTGACTAGAGGGAGGGAGCCAGTCATCACTATAACCTGACTAGAGGGAGGGAGCCAGTCATCACTATAACCTGACTAGAGGGAGGGAGCCAGTCATCACTATAACCTGACTAGAGGAGGGAGCCAGTCATCACTATAACCTGACTAGAGGGAGGGAGCCAGTCATCACTATAACCTGACTAGAGGGAGGGAGCCAGTCATCACTATAACCTGACTAGAGGGAGGGAGCCAGTCATCACTATAACCTGACTAGAGGGGGAGCCAGTCATCACTATAACCTGACTAGAGGGAGGGAGCCAGTCATCACTATAACCTGACTAGAGGGAGGGAGCCAGTCATCACTATAACCTGACTAGAGGAGGAGCCAGTCATCACTATAACCTGACTAGAGGGAGGGAGCCAGTCATCACTATAACCTGACTAGAGGGAGGGAGCCAGTCATCACTATAACCTGACTAGAGGGGGAGCCAGTCATCACTATAACCTGACTAGAGGGAGGGAGCCAGTCATCACTATAACCTGACTAGAGGGAGGGAGCCAGTCATCACTATAACCTGACTAGAGGGAGGGAGCCAGTCATCACTATAACCTGACTAGAGGGAGGGAGCCAGTCATCACTATAACCTGACTAGAGGGGGAGCCAGTCATCACTATAACCTGACTAGAGGGAGGGAGCCAGTCATCACTATAACCTGACTAGAGGGAGGGAGCCAGTCATCACTATAACCTGACTAGAGGGGGAGCCAGTCATCACTATAACCTGACTAGAGGGAGGGAGCCAGTCATCACTATAACCTGACTAGAGGGAGGGAGCCAGTCATCACTATAACCTGACTAGAGGGAGGGAGCCAGTCATCACTATAACCTGACTAGAGGGAGGGAGCCAGTCATCACTATAACCTGACTAGAGGGAGCCAGTCATCACTATAACCTGACTAGAGGGAGGGAGCCAGTCATCACTATAACCTGACTAGAGGGAGGGAGCCAGTCATCACTATAACCTGACTAGAGGGAGGGAGCCAGTCATCACTATAACCTGACTAGAGGGAGGGAGCCAGTCATCACTATAACCTGACTAGAGGGAGGGAGCCAGTCATCACTATAACCTGACTAGAGGGAGGGAGCCAGTCATCACTATAACCTGACTAGAGGGAGGGAGCCAGTCATCACTATAACCTGACTAGAGGGAGGGAGCCAGTCATCACTATAACCTGACTAGAGGGAGGGAGCCAGTCATCACTATAACCTGACTAGAGGGAGGGAGCCAGTCATCACTATAACCTGACTAGAGGGAGGGAGCCAGTCATCACTATAACCTGACTAGAGGGAGGGAGCCAGTCATCACTATAACCTGACTAGAGGGAGGAGCCAGTCATCACTATAACCTGACTAGAGGGAGGGAGCCAGTCATCACTATAACCTGACTAGAGGGAGGAGCCAGTCATCACTATAACCTGACTAGAGGGAGGGAGCCAGTCATCACTATAACCTGACTAGAGGGAGGGAGCCAGTCATCACTATAACCTGACTAGAGGAGGGAGCCAGTCATCACTATAACCTGACTAGAGGGAGGGAGCCAGTCATCACTATAACCTGACTAGAGGGAGGGAGCCAGTCATCACTATAACCTGACTAGAGGGGGAGCCAGTCATCACTATAACCTGACTAGAGGGAGGGAGCCAGTCATCACTATAACCTGACTAGAGGGAGGGAGCCAGTCATCACTATAACCTGACTAGAGGGAGGGAGCCAGTCATCACTATAACCTGACTAGAGGGGAGCCAGTCATCACTATAACCTGACTAGAGGAGGAGCCAGTCATCACTATAACCTGACTAGAGGGAGGGAGCCAGTCATCACTATAACCTGACTAGAGGGAGGGAGCCAGTCATCACTATAACCTGACTAGAGGGAGCCAGTCATCACTATAACCTGACTAGAGGAGGGAGCCAGTCATCACTATAACCTGACTAGAGGAGGGAGCCAGTCATCACTATAACCTGACTAGAGGGAGGGAGCCAGTCATCACTATAACCTGACTAGAGGGAGGGAGCCAGTCATCACTATAACCTGACTAGAGGGAGGGAGCCAGTCATCACTATAACCTGACTAGAGGGAGGGAGCCAGTCATCACTATAACCTGACTAGAGGGAGGGAGCCAGTCATCACTATAACCTGACTAGAGGGAGGGAGCCAGTCATCACTATAACCTGACTAGAGGGGGAGCCAGTCATCACTATAACCTGACTAGAGGGAGGGAGCCAGTCATCACTATAACCTGACTAGAGGGAGGGAGCCAGTCATCACTATAACCTGACTAGAGGGAGCCAGTCATCACTATAACCTGACTAGAGGAGGAGCCAGTCATCACTATAACCTGACTAGAGGGAGGGAGCCAGTCATCACTATAACCTGACTAGAGGGAGGGAGCCAGTCATCACTATAACCTGACTAGAGGGAGGGAGCCAGTCATCACTATAACCTGACTAGAGGGAGGGAGCCAGTCATCACTATAACCTGACTAGAGGGAGGGAGCCAGTCATCACTATAACCTGACTAGAGGGAGGGAGCCAGTCATCACTATAACCTGACTAGAGGGAGGGAGCCAGTCATCACTATAACCTGACTAGAGGGAGGGAGCCAGTCATCACTATAACCTGACTAGAGGGAGGGAGCCAGTCATCACTATAACCTGACTAGAGGGAGGGAGCCAGTCATCACTATAACCTGACTAGAGGAGGGAGCCAGTCATCACTATAACCTGACTAGAGGAGGGAGCCAGTCATCACTATAACCTGACTAGAGGGAGGGAGCCAGTCATCACTATAACCTGACTAGAGGGAGGGAGCCAGTCATCACTATAACCTGACTAGAGGGAGGGAGCCAGTCATCACTATAACCTGACTAGAGGGAGCCAGTCATCACTATAACCTGACTAGAGGGAGGGAGCCAGTCATCACTATAACCTGACTAGAGGGAGGGAGCCAGTCATCACTATAACCTGACTAGAGGGAGCCAGTCATCACTATAACCTGACTAGAGGGAGGGAGCCAGTCATCACTATAACCTGACTAGAGGAGGGAGCCAGTCATCACTATAACCTGACTAGAGGGAGCCAGTCATCACTATAACCTGACTAGAGGGAGGGAGCCAGTCATCACTATAACCTGACTAGAGGGAGGGAGCCAGTCATCACTATAACCTGACTAGAGGGAGGGAGCCAGTCATCACTATAACCTGACTAGAGGGAGGGAGCCAGTCATCACTATAACCTGACTAGAGGGGGAGCCAGTCATCACTATAACCTGACTAGAGGGAGGGAGCCAGTCATCACTATAACCTGACTAGAGGGAGGGAGCCAGTCATCACTATAACCTGACTAGAGGGAGGGAGCCAGTCATCACTATAACCTGACTAGAGGGAGGGAGCCAGTCATCACTATAACCTGACTAGAGGGAGGGAGCCAGTCATCACTATAACCTGACTAGAGGGAGGGAGCCAGTCATCACTATAACCTGACTAGAGGGAGGGAGCCAGTCATCACTATAACCTGACTAGAGGGAGGGAGCCAGTCATCACTATAACCTGACTAGAGGGAGGGAGCCAGTCATCACTATAACCTGACTAGAGGGAGGGAGCCAGTCATCACTATAACCTGACTAGAGGGAGGGAGCCAGTCATCACTATAACCTGACTAGAGGGAGGGAGCCAGTCATCACTATAACCTGACTAGAGGGAGGGAGCCAGTCATCACTATAACCTGACTAGAGGGAGGGAGCCAGTCATCACTATAACCTGACTAGGGGAGGGAGCCAGTCATCACTATAACCTGACTAGAGGGAGGGAGCCAGTCATCACTATAACCTGACTAGAGGGAGGGAGCCAGTCATCACTATAACCTGACTAGAGGGAGGGAGCCAGTCATCACTATAACCTGACTAGAGGGAGGGAGCCAGTCATCACTATAACCTGACTAGAGGGAGGGAGCCAGTCATCACTATAACCTGACTAGAGGGAGGGAGCCAGTCATCACTATAACCTGACTAGAGGGAGCCAGTCATCACTATAACCTGACTAGAGGGAGGGAGCCAGTCATCACTATAACCTGACTAGAGGAGGGAGCCAGTCATCACTATAACCTGACTAGAGGGAGGGAGCCAGTCATCACTATAACCTGACTAGAGGGAGGAGCCAGTCATCACTATAACCTGACTAGAGGGGAGCCAGTCATCACTATAACCTGACTAGAGGGAGGGAGCCAGTCATCACTATAACCTGACTAGAGGGAGGGAGCCAGTCATCACTATAACCTGACTAGAGGGAGGGAGCCAGTCATCACTATAACCTGACTAGAGGGAGGGAGCCAGTCATCACTATAACCTGACTAGAGGGAGGGAGCCAGTCATCACTATAACCTGACTAGAGGGAGCCAGTCATCACTATAACCTGACTAGAGGGGGAGCCAGTCATCACTATAACCTGACTAGAGGGAGGGAGCCAGTCATCACTATAACCTGACTAGAGGGAGGGAGCCAGTCATCACTATAACCTGACTAGAGGGAGGGAGCCAGTCATCACTATAACCTGACTAGAGGAGGGAGCCAGTCATCACTATAACCTGACTAGAGGAGGGAGCCAGTCATCACTATAACCTGACTAGAGGGAGGGAGCCAGTCATCACTATAACCTGACTAGAGGGAGGGAGCCAGTCATCACTATAACCTGACTAGAGGGAGGGAGCCAGTCATCACTATAACCTGACTAGAGGGAGCCAGTCATCACTATAACCTGACTAGAGGGAGGGAGCCAGTCATCACTATAACCTGACTAGAGGGAGGGAGCCAGTCATCACTATAACCTGACTAGAGGGAGGGAGCCAGTCATCACTATAACCTGACTAGAGGGAGGGAGCCAGTCATCACTATAACCTGACTAGAGGGAGGGAGCCAGTCATCACTATAACCTGACTAGAGGGAGGGAGCCAGTCATCACTATAACCTGACTAGAGGGAGGGAGCCAGTCATCACTATAACCTGACTAGAGGGAGGGAGCCAGTCATCACTATAACCTGACTAGAGGGAGGGAGCCAGTCATCACTATAACCTGACTAGAGGGAGGGAGCCAGTCATCACTATAACCTGACTAGAGGGAGGGAGCCAGTCATCACTATAACCTGACTAGAGGGAGGGAGCCAGTCATCACTATAACCTGACTAGAGGGAGGGAGCCAGTCATCACTATAACCTGACTAGAGGGAGGGAGCCAGTCATCACTATAACCTGACTAGAGGGAGGGAGCCAGTCATCACTATAACCTGACTAGAGGGAGCCAGTCATCACTATAACCTGACTAGAGGGAGGGAGCCAGTCATCACTATAACCTGACTAGAGGGAGGGAGCCAGTCATCACTATAACCTGACTAGAGGGAGGGAGCCAGTCATCACTATAACCTGACTAGAGGGGGAGCCAGTCATCACTATAACCTGACTAGAGGGAGGGAGCCAGTCATCACTATAACCTGACTAGAGGGAGGGAGCCAGTCATCACTATAACCTGACTAGAGGGAGGGAGCCAGTCATCACTATAACCTGACTAGAGGGAGGAGCCAGTCATCACTATAACCTGACTAGAGGGAGGGAGCCAGTCATCACTATAACCTGACTAGGGGAGGGAGCCAGTCATCACTATAACCTGACTAGAGGGAGGGAGCCAGTCATCACTATAACCTGACTAGAGGGAGGGAGCCAGTCATCACTATAACCTGACTAGAGGGAGGAGCCAGTCATCACTATAACCTGACTAGAGGGAGGGAGCCAGTCATCACTATAACCTGACTAGAGGGAGGGAGCCAGTCATCACTATAACCTGACTAGAGGGAGGGAGCCAGTCATCACTATAACCTGACTAGAGGGAGGGAGCCAGTCATCACTATAACCTGACTAGAGGGAGGGAGCCAGTCATCACTATAACCTGACTAGAGGGAGGGAGCCAGTCATCACTATAACCTGACTAGAGGGAGGGAGCCAGTCATCACTATAACCTGACTAGAGGGAGGGAGCCAGTCATCACTATAACCTGACTAGAGGAGAGCCAGTCATCACTATAACCTGACTAGAGGGAGGGAGCCAGTCATCACTATAACCTGACTAGAGGAGGGAGCCAGTCATCACTATAACCTGACTAGAGGGAGGGAGCCAGTCATCACTATAACCTGACTAGAGGGAGGGAGCCAGTCATCACTATAACCTGACTAGAGGGAGGGAGCCAGTCATCACTATAACCTGACTAGAGGGAGGGAGCCAGTCATCACTATAACCTGACTAGAGGGAGGGAGCCAGTCATCACTATAACCTGACTAGAGGGAGGGAGCCAGTCATCACTATAACCTGACTAGAGGAGGGAGCCAGTCATCACTATAACCTGACTAGAGGGAGGGAGCCAGTCATCACTATAACCTGACTAGAGGGAGCCAGTCATCACTATAACCTGACTAGGAGGGAGCCAGTCATCACTATAACCTGACTAGAGGGAGGGAGCCAGTCATCACTATAACCTGACTAGAGGGGGAGCCAGTCATCACTATAACCTGACTAGAGGGAGGGAGCCAGTCATCACTATAACCTGACTAGAGGGAGGGAGCCAGTCATCACTATAACCTGACTAGAGGGAGGGAGCCAGTCATCACTATAACCTGACTAGAGGGAGGGAGCCAGTCATCACTATAACCTGACTAGAGGGAGGGAGCCAGTCATCACTATAACCTGACTAGAGGGAGGGAGCCAGTCATCACTATAACCTGACTAGAGGGAGGGAGCCAGTCATCACTATAACCTGACTAGAGGGAGCCAGTCATCACTATAACCTGACTAGAGGGAGGGAGCCAGTCATCACTATAACCTGACTAGAGGGAGGGAGCCAGTCATCACTATAACCTGACTAGAGGGAGCCAGTCATCACTATAACCTGACTAGAGGGAGGGAGCCAGTCATCACTATAACCTGACTAGAGGGAGCCAGTCATCACTATAACCTGACTAGAGGGAGGGAGCCAGTCATCACTATAACCTGACTAGAGGGAGGGAGCCAGTCATCACTATAACCTGACTAGAGGAGGGAGCCAGTCATCACTATAACCTGACTAGAGGGAGGGAGCCAGTCATCACTATAACCTGACTAGAGGGAGGGAGCCAGTCATCACTATAACCTGACTAGAGGGAGGAGCCAGTCATCACTATAACCTGACTAGAGGGAGGGAGCCAGTCATCACTATAACCTGACTAGAGGGAGGGAGCCAGTCATCACTATAACCTGACTAGAGGGAGGGAGCCAGTCATCACTATAACCTGACTAGAGGGAGGGAGCCAGTCATCACTATAACCTGACTAGAGGGAGGGAGCCAGTCATCACTATAACCTGACTAGAGGGAGGGAGCCAGTCATCACTATAACCTGACTAGAGGGGGAGCCAGTCATCACTATAACCTGACTAGAGGGAGGGAGCCAGTCATCACTATAACCTGACTAGAGGGAGCCAGTCATCACTATAACCTGACTAGAGGGGGAGCCAGTCATCACTATAACCTGACTAGAGGGAGGGAGCCAGTCATCACTATAACCTGACTAGAGGGAGGGAGCCAGTCATCACTATAACCTGACTAGAGGGGAGCCAGTCATCACTATAACCTGACTAGAGGGAGGGAGCCAGTCATCACTATAACCTGACTAGAGGGAGGGAGCCAGTCATCACTATAACCTGACTAGAGGGAGGGAGCCAGTCATCACTATAACCTGACTAGAGGGAGGGAGCCAGTCATCACTATAACCTGACTAGAGGGAGCCAGTCATCACTATAACCTGACTAGAGGGAGGGAGCCAGTCATCACTATAACCTGACTAGAGGAGGGAGCCAGTCATCACTATAACCTGACTAGAGGAGGGAGCCAGTCATCACTATAACCTGACTAGAGGGAGGGAGCCAGTCATCACTATAACCTGACTAGAGGGAGGGAGCCAGTCATCACTATAACCTGACTAGAGGGAGCCAGTCATCACTATAACCTGACTAGAGGAGGGAGCCAGTCATCACTATAACCTGACTAGAGGAGGGAGCCAGTCATCACTATAACCTGACTAGAGGGAGGGAGCCAGTCATCACTATAACCTGACTAGAGGGAGGGAGCCAGTCATCACTATAACCTGACTAGAGGGAGGGAGCCAGTCATCACTATAACCTGACTAGAGGGAGGAGCCAGTCATCACTATAACCTGACTAGAGGGAGGGAGCCAGTCATCACTATAACCTGACTAGAGGGAGGGAGCCAGTCATCACTATAACCTGACTAGAGGAGGGAGCCAGTCATCACTATAACCTGACTAGAGGAGGGAGCCAGTCATCACTATAACCTGACTAGAGGGAGGGAGCCAGTCATCACTATAACCTGACTAGGAGGGAGCCAGTCATCACTATAACCTGACTAGAGGGAGCCAGTCATCACTATAACCTGACTAGGAGGGAGCCAGTCATCACTATAACCTGACTAGAGGGAGGAGCCAGTCATCACTATAACCTGACTAGAGGGAGGGAGCCAGTCATCACTATAACCTGACTAGAGGGAGGGAGCCAGTCATCACTATAACCTGACTAGAGGGAGGGAGCCAGTCATCACTATAACCTGACTAGAGGGAGGGAGCCAGTCATCACTATAACCTGACTAGAGGGAGGGAGCCAGTCATCACTATAACCTGACTAGAGGGAGCCAGTCATCACTATAACCTGACTAGAGGGAGGGAGCCAGTCATCACTATAACCTGACTAGAGGGAGCCAGTCATCACTATAACCTGACTAGAGGGAGCCAGTCATCACTATAACCTGACTAGAGGGAGCCAGTCATCACTATAACCTGACTGGAGGGAGCCAGTCATCACTATAACCTGACTAGAGGGAGGGAGCCAGTCATCACTATAACCTGACTAGAGGGAGCCAGTCATCACTATAACCTGACTAGAGGGAGCCAGTCATCACTATAACCTGACTAGAGGGAGGGAGCCAGTCATCACTATAACCTGACTAGAGGGAGGGAGCCAGTCATCACTATAACCTGACTAGAGGGAGCCAGTCGTCACTATAACCTGACTAGAGGGGAGCCAGTCATCACTATAACCTGACTAGAGGGAGCCAGTCATCACTATAACCTGACTAGAGGGGAGCCAGTCATCACTATAACCTGACTAGAGGGAGGGAGCCAGTCATCACTATAACCTGACTAGAGGGAGCCAGTCATCACTATAACCTGACTAGAGGGAGCCAGTCATCACTATAACCTGACTAGAGGGAGGGAGCCAGTCATCACTATAACCTGACTAGAGGGGAGCCAGTCATCACTATAACCTGACTAGAGGGAGGGAGCCAGTCATCACTATAACCTGACTAGAGGGAGGCCAGTCATCACTATAACCTGACTAGAGGGAGCCAGTCATCACTATAACCTGACTAGAGGGAGGGAGCCAGTCATCACTATAACCTGACTAGGAGGGAGCCAGTCATCACTATAACCTGACTAGAGGAGGGAGCCAGTCATCACTATAACCTGACTAGAGGGAGCCAGTCATCACTATAACCTGACTAGAGGGAGGGAGCCAGTCATCACTATAACCTGACTAGAGGGGAGCCAGTCATCACTATAACCTGACTAGAGGGAGCCAGTCATCACTATAACCTGACTAGAGGGAGCCAGTCATCACTATAACCTGACTAGAGGGAGGGAGCCAGTCATCACTATAACCTGACTAGAGGGAGCCAGTCATCACTATAACCTGACTAGAGGGAGGGAGCGAGTCATCACTATAACCTGACTAGAGGGAGCCAGTCATCACTATAACCTGACTAGAGGGAGGGAGCCAGTCATCACTATAACCTGACTAGAGGGAGGGAGCCAGTCATCACTATAACCTGACTAGAGGGAGGGAGCCAGTCACCACTATAACCTGACTAGAGGGAGGGAGCCAGTCATCACTATAACCTGACTAGAGGGAGGGAGCCAGTCATCACTATAACCTGACTAGAGGGAGGGAGCCAGTCATCACTATAACCTGACTAGAGGGAGCCAGTCATCACTATAACCTGACTAGAGGGAGGGAGCCAGTCATCACTATAACCTGACTAGAGGGAGCCAGTCATCACTATAACCTGACTAGAGGGAGCCAGTCATTACTATAACCTGACTAGAGGGAGCCAGTCATCACTATAACCTGACTGGAGGGAGCCAGTCATCACTATAACCTGACTAGAGGGAGGGAGCCAGTCATCAATATAACCTGACTAGAGGGAGCCAGTCATCACTATAACCTGACTGGAGGGAGCCAGTCATCACTATAACCTGACTAGAGGGAGGGAGCCAGTCATCACTATAACCTGACTAGAGGGAGGGAGCCAGTCATCACTATAACCTGACTAGAGGGAGCCAGTCATCACTATAACCTGACTAGAGGGAGCCAGTCATCACTATAACCTGACTAGAGGGAGCCAGTCATCACTATAACCTGACTAGAGGGAGCCAGTCGTCACTATAACCTGACTAGAGGGAGGGAGCCAGTCATCACTATAACCTGACTGGAGGGAGCCAGTCATCAATATAACCTGACTAGAGGGAGCCAGTCATCACTATAACCTGACTAGAGGGAGGGAGCCAGTCATCACTATAACCTGACTAGAGGGAGGGAGCCAGTCATCACTATAACCTGACTAGAGGGAGGGAGCCAGTCATCACTATAACCTGACTAGAGGGAGGGAGCCAGTCATCACTATAACCTGACTAGAGGGAGCCAGTCGTCACTATAACCTGACTAGAGGGAGCCAGTCATCACTA
Organism: Salmo salar; assembly: GCF_965601325.2. Classification (NCBI taxonomy): domain Eukaryota; kingdom Metazoa; phylum Chordata; class Actinopteri; order Salmoniformes; family Salmonidae; genus Salmo; species Salmo salar. The sequence continues at coordinate 99,644,327 of NC_138292.1, read as the reverse complement.
TAACCTGACTAGAGGGAGGGAGCCAGTCATCACTATAACCTGACTAGAGGGAGCCAGTCGTCACTATAACCTGACTAGAGGGAGGGAGCCAGTCATCACTATAACCTGACTAGAGGGAGGGAGCCAGTCATCACTATAACCTGACTAGAAGGAGGGAGCCAGTCATCACTATAACCTGACTAGAGGGAGCCAGTCATCACTATAACCTGACTAGAGGGAGCCAGTCATCACTATAACCTGACTAGAGGGAGCCAGTCATCACTATAACCTGACTAGAGGGAGGGAGCCAGTCATCACTATAACCTGACTAGAGGGAGGGAGCCAGTCATCACTATAACCTGACTAGAGGGAGGGAGCCAGTCATCACTATAACCTGACTAGAGGGAGGGAGCCAGTCATCACTATAACCTGACTAGAGGGAGGGAGCCAGTCATCACTATAACCTGACTAGAGGGAGGGAGCCAGTCATCACTATAACCTGACTAGAGGGAGGGAGCCAGTCATCACTATAACCTGACTAGAGGGAGGGAGCCAGTCATCACTATAACCTGACTAGAGGGAGGGAGCCAGTCATCACTATAACCTGACTAGAGGGAGCCAGTCATCACTATAACCTGACTAGGGAGGGAGCCAGTCATCACTATAACCTGACTAGAGGGAGGGAGCCAGTCATCACTATAACCTGACTAGAGGGAGCCAGTCGTCACTATAACCTGACTAGAGGGAGGGAGCCAGTCATCACTATAACCTGACTGGAGGGAGCCAGTCATCACTATTACCTGACTGGAGGGAGCCAGTCATCACTATAACCTGGCTAGAGGGAGCCAGTCATCACTATAACCTGACTAGAGGGAGGGAGCCAGTCATCACTATAACCTGACTAGAGGGAGGGAGCCAGTCATCACTATAACCTGACTAGAGGGAGCCAGTCATCACTATAACCTGACTAGAGGGAGGGAGCCAGTCATCACTATAACCTGACTAGAGGGAGGGAGCCAGTCATCACTATAACCTGACTAGAGGGAGGGAGCCAGTCGTCACTATAACCTGACTAGAGGGAGGGAGCCAGTCATCACTATAACCTGACTAGAGGGAGGGAGCCAGTCATCACTATAACCTGACTAGAGGGAGCCAGTCATCACTATAACCTGACTAGAGGGAGCCAGTCATCACTATAACCTGACTAGAGGGAGCCAGTCATCACTATAACCTGACTAGAGGGAGGGAGCCAGTCATCACTATAACCTGACTAGAGGGAGGGAGCCAGTCATCACTATAACCTGACTAGAGGGAGCCAGTCATCACTATAACCTGACTAGAGGGAGCCAGTCATCACTATAACCTGACTAGAGGGAGGGAGCCAGTCATCACTATAACCTGACTAGAGGGAGGGAGCCAGTCATCACTATAACCTGACTAGAGGGAGGGAGCCAGTCATCACTATAACCTGACTAGAGGGAGGGAGCCAGTCATCACTATAACCTGACTAGAGGGAGGGAGCCAGTCATCACTATAACCTGACTAGAGGGAGGGAGCCAGTCATCACTATAACCTGACTAGAGGGAGGGAGCCAGTCATCACTATAAACTGACTAGAGGGAGCCAGTCATCACTATAACCTGACTAGAGGGAGGGAGCCAGTCATCACTATAACCTGACTAGAGGGAGGGAGCCAGTCATCACTATAACCTGACTAGAGGGAGGGAGCCAGTCATCACTATAACCTGACTAGAGGGAGCCAGTCATCACTATAACCTGACTAGAGGGAGCCAGTCATCACTATAACCTGACTAGAGGGAGCCAGTCATCACTATAACCTGACTAGAGGGAGCCAGTCGTCACTATAACCTGACTAGAGGGAGGGAGCCAGTCATCACTATAACCTGACTAGAGGGAGCCAGTCATCAATATAACCTGACTAGAGGGAGGGAGCCAGTCATCACTATAACCTGACTAGAGGGAGCCAGTCATCACTATAACCTGACTAGAGGGAGCCAGTCATCACTATAACCTGACTAGAGGGAGCCAGTCATCACTATAACCTGACTAGAGGGAGGGAGCCAGTCATCACTATAACCTGACTAGAGGGAGGGAGCCAGTCATCACTATAACCTGACTAGAGGGAGGGAGCCAGTCATCACTATAACCTGACTAGAGGGAGGGAGCCAGTCATCACTATAACCTGACTAGAGGGAGGGAGCCAGTCATCACTATAACCTGACTAGAGGGAGCCAGTCATCACTATAACCTGACTAGAGGGAGCCAGTCATCACTATAACCTGACTAGAGGGAGCCAGTCATCACTATAACCTGACTAGAGGGAGGGAGCCAGTCATCACTATAACCTGACTAGAGGGAGGGATACAGTCATCACTATAACCTGACTAGAGGGAGGGAGCCAGTCATCACTATAACCTGACTAGAGGGAGGGAGCCAGTCATCACTATAACCTGACTAGAGGGAGCCAGTCATCACTATAACCTGACTAGAGGGAGGGAGCCAGTCATCACTATAACCTGACTAGAGGGAGGGAGCCAGTCATCACTATAACCTGACTAGAGGGAGCCAGTCATCACTATAACCTGACTAGAGGGAGGGAGCCAGTCATCACTATAACCTGACTAGAGGGAGGGAGCCAGTCATCACTATAACCTGACTAGAGGGAGGGAGCCAGTCATCAATATAACCTGACTAGAGGGAGCCAGTCATCACTATAACCTGACTAGAGGGAGGGAGCCAGTCATCACTATAACCTGACTAGAGGGAGGGAGCCAGTCATCACTATAACCTGACTAGAGGGAGGGAGCCAGTCATCACTATAACCTGACTAGAGGGAGCCAGTCATCACTATAACCTGACTAGAGGGAGGGAGCCAGTCATCACTATAACCTGACTAGAGGGAGGGAGCCAGTCATCACTATAACCTGACTAGAGGGAGCCAGTCATCACTATAACCTGACTAGAGGGAGGGAGCCAGTCATCACTATAACCTGACTAGAGGGAGGGAGCCAGTCATCACTATAACCTGACTAGAGGGAGGGAGCCAGTCATCACTATAACCTGACTAGAGGGAGGGAGCCAGTCATCACTATAACCTGACTAGAGGGAGGGAGCCAGTCATCACTATAACCTGACTAGAGGGAGCCAGTCATCACTATAACCTGACTAGAGGGAGGGAGCCAGTCATCACTATAACCTGACTAGAGGGAGGGAGCCAGTCATCACTATAACCTGACTAGAGGGAGGGAGCCAGTCATCACTATAACCTGACTAGAGGGAGCCAGTCATCACTATAACCTGACTAGAGGGAGCCAGTCATCACTATAACCTGACTAGAGGGAGGGAGCCAGTCATCACTATAACCTGACTAGAGGGAGGGAGCCAGTCGTCACTATAACCTGACTAGAGGGAGCCAGTCATCACTATAACCTGACTAGAGGGAGCCAGTCATCACTATAACCTGACTAGAGGGAGGGAGCCAGTCATCACTATAACCTGACTAGAGGGAGGGAGCCAGTCATCACTATAACCTGACTAGAGGGAGGGAGCCAGTCATCACTATAACCTGACTAGAGGGAGGGAGCCAGTCATCACTATAACCTGACTAGAGGGAGGGAGCCAGTCATCACTATAACCTGACTAGAGGGAGCCAGTCATCACTATAACCTGACTAGAGGGAGCCAGTCATCACTATAACCTGACTAGAGGGAGCCAGTCATCACTATAACCTGACTAGAGGGAGGGAGCCAGTCATCACTATAACCTGACTAGAGGGAGGGAGCCAGTCATCACTATAACCTGACTAGAGGGAGGGAGCCAGTCATCACTATCACCTGACTAGAGGGAGCCAGTCATCACTATAACCTGACTAGAGGGAGGGAGCCAGTCATCACTATAACCTGACTAGAGGGAGGGAGCCAGTCATCACTATAACCTGACTAGAGGGAGCCAGTCATCACTATAACCTGACTAGAGGGAGGGAGCCAGTCATCACTATAACCTGACTAGAGGGAGGGAGCCAGTCATCACTATAACCTGACTAGAGGGAGGGAGCCAGTCATCACTATAACCTGACTAGAGGGAGGGAGCCAGTCATCACTATAACCTGACTAGAGGGAGGGAGCCAGTCATCACTATAACCTGACTAGAGGGAGGGAGCCAGTCATCACTATAACCTGACTAGAGGGGAGCCAGTCATCACTATAACCTGACTAGAGGGAGGGAGCCAGTCATCACTATAACCTGACTAGAGGGAGGGAGCCAGTCATCACTATAACCTGACTAGAGGGAGGGAGCCAGTCATCACTATAACCTGACTAGAGGGAGCCAGTCATCACTATAACCTGACTAGAGGGGGGAGCCAGTCATCACTATAACCTGACTAGAGGGAGGGAGCCAGTCATCACTATAACCTGACTAGAGGGAGGGAGCCAGTCATCACTATAACCTGACTAGAGGGAGGGAGCCAGTCATCACTATAAACCCTGACTAGAGGGAGGGAGCCAGTCATCACTATAACCTGACTAGAGGGAGGGAGCCAGTCATCACTATAACCTGACTAGAGGGAGGGAGCCAGTCATCACTATAACCTGACTAGAGGGAGGGAGCCAGTCATCACTATAACCTGACTAGAGGGAGCCAGTCATCACTATAACCTGACTAGAGGGAGGGAGCCAGTCATCACTATAACCTGACTAGAGGGAGGGAGCCAGTCATCACTATAACCTGACTAGAGGGAGCCAGTCATCACTATAACCTGACTAGAGGGAGGGAGCCAGTCATCACTATAACCTGACTAGAGGGAGGGAGCCAGTCATCACTATAACCTGACTAGAGGGAGGGAGCCAGTCATCACTATAACCTGACTAGAGGGAGGGAGCCAGTCATCACTATAACCTGACTAGAGGGAGGGAGCCAGTCATCACTATAACCTGACTAGAGGGAGGGAGCCAGTCATCACTATAACCTGACTAGAGGGAGGGAGCCAGTCATCACTATAACCTGACTAGAGGGAGGGAGCCAGTCATCACTATAACCTGACTAGAGGGAGGGAGCCAGTCATCACTATAACCTGACTAGAGGGGAGCCAGTCATCACTATAACCTGACTAGAGGGAGGGAGCCAGTCATCACTATAACCTGACTAGAGGGAGGGAGCCAGTCATCACTATAACCTGACTAGAGGGAGGGAGCCAGTCATCACTATAACCTGACTAGAGGGAGGGAGCCAGTCATCACTATAACCTGACTAGAGGGAGCCAGTCATCACTATAACCTGACTAGAGGGAGGGAGCCAGTCATCACTATAACCTGACTAGAGGGAGGGAGCCAGTCATCACTATAACCTGACTAGAGGGAGGGAGCCAGTCATCACTATAACCTGACTAGAGGGAGGGAGCCAGTCATCACTATAACCTGACTAGAGGGAGGGAGCCAGTCATCACTATAACCTGACTAGAGGGAGGGAGCCAGTCATCACTATAACCTGACTAGAGGGAGCCAGTCATCACTATAACCTGACTAGAGGGAGGGAGCCAGTCATCACTATAACCTGACTAGAGGGAGGGAGCCAGTCATCACTATAACCTGACTAGAGGGAGGGAGCCAGTCATCACTATAACCTGACTAGAGGGAGGGAGCCAGTCATCACTATAACCTGACTAGAGGGAGGGAGCCAGTCATCACTATAACCTGACTAGAGGGAGGGAGCCAGTCATCACTATAACCTGACTAGAGGGAGGGAGCCAGTCATCACTATAACCTGACTAGAGGGAGCCAGTCATCACTATAACCTGACTAGAGGGAGCCAGTCATCACTATAACCTGACTAGAGGGAGGGAGCCAGTCATCACTATAACCTGACTAGAGGGAGGGAGCCAGTCATCACTATAACCTGACTAGAGGGAGCCAGTCATCACTATAACCTGACTAGAGGGAGCCAGTCATCACTATAACCTGACTAGAGGGAGGGAGCCAGTCATCACTATAACCTGACTAGAGGGAGGGAGCCAGTCATCACTATAACCTGACTAGAGGGAGGGAGCCAGTCATCACTATAACCTGACTAGAGGGAGGGAGCCAGTCATCACTATAACCTGACTAGAGGGAGCCAGTCATCACTATAACCTGACTAGAGGGAGCCAGTCATCACTATAACCTGACTAGAGGGAGGGAGCCAGTCATCACTATAACCTGACTAGAGGGAGGGAGCCAGTCATCACTATAACCTGACTAGAGGGAGCCAGTCATCACTATAACCTGACTAGAGGGAGCCAGTCATCACTATAACCTGACTAGAGGGAGGGAGCCAGTCATCACTATAACCTGACTAGAGGGAGGGAGCCAGTCATCACTATAACCTGACTAGAGGGAGGGAGCCAGTCATCACTATAACCTGACTAGAGGGAGCCAGTCATCACTATAACCTGACTAGAGGGAGGGAGCCAGTCATCACTATAACCTGACTAGAGGGAGGGAGCCAGTCATCACTATAACCTGACTAGAGGGAGCCAGTCATCACTATAACCTGACTAGAGGGAGCCAGTCATCACTATAACCTGACTAGAGGGAGGGAGCCAGTCATCACTATAACCTGACTAGAGGGAGGGAGCCAGTCATCACTATAACCTGACTAGAGGGAGCCAGTCATCACTATAACCTGACTAGAGGGAGGGAGCCAGTCATCACTATAACCTGACTAGAGGGAGCCAGTCATCACTATAACCTGACTAGAGGGAGGGAGCCAGTCATCACTATAACCTGACTAGAGGGAGGGAGCCAGTCATCACTATAACCTGACTAGAGGGAGCCAGTCATCACTATAACCTGACTAGAGGGAGCCAGTCATCACTATAACCTGACTAGAGGGAGGGAGCCAGTCATCACTATAACCTGACTAGAGGGAGGGAGCCAGTCATCACTATAACCTGACTAGAGGGAGCCAGTCATCACTATAACCTGACTAGAGGGAGGGAGCCAGTCATCACTATAACCTGACTAGAGGGAGCCAGTCATCACTATAACCTGACTAGAGGGAGGGAGCCAGTCGTCACTATAACCTGACTAGAGGGAGGGAGCCAGTCATCACTATAACCTGACTAGAGGGAGGGAGCCAGTCATCACTATAACCTGACTAGGAGGGAGCCAGTCATCACTATAACCTGACTAGAGGGAGGGAGCCAGTCATCACTATAACCTGACTAGAGGGAGGGAGCCAGTCATCACTATAACCTGACTAGAGGGAGGGAGCCAGTCATCACTATAACCTGACTAGAGGGAGGGAGCCAGTCATCACTATAACCTGACTAGAGGGAGGGAGCCAGTCATCACTATAACCTGACTAGAGGGAGGGAGCCAGTCATCACTATAACCTGACTAGAGGGAGCCAGTCATCACTATAACCTGACTAGAGGGAGGGAGCCAGTCATCACTATAACCTGACTAGAGGGAGGGAGCCAGTCATCACTATAACCTGACTAGAGGGAGGGAGCCAGTCATCACTATAACCTGACTAGAGGGAGCCAGTCATCACTATAACCTGACTAGAGGGAGCCAGTCATCACTATAACCTGACTAGAGGGAGGGAGCCAGTCATCACTATAACCTGACTAGAGGGAGGGAGCCAGTCATCACTATAACCTGACTAGAGGGAGGGAGCCAGTCATCACTATAACCTGACTAGAGGGAGGGAGCCAGTCATCACTATAACCTGACTAGAGGGAGGGAGCCAGTCATCACTATAACCTGACTAGAGGGAGGGAGCCAGTCATCACTATAACCTGACTAGAGGGAGGGAGCCAGTCATCACTATAACCTGACTAGAGGGAGGGAGCCAGTCATCACTATAACCTGACTAGAGGGAGGGAGCCAGTCATCACTATAACCTGACTAGAGGGAGGGAGCCAGTCATCACTATAACCTGACTAGAGGGAGGGAGCCAGTCATCACTATAACCTGACTAGAGGGAGGGAGCCAGTCATCACTATAACCTGACTAGAGGGAGGGAGCCAGTCATCACTATAACCTGACTAGAGGGAGCCAGTCATCACTATAACCTGACTAGAGGGAGGGAGCCAGTCATCACTATAACCTGACTAGAGGGAGGGAGCCAGTCATCACTATAACCTGACTAGAGGGAGCCAGTCATCAATATAACCTGACTAGAGGGAGCCAGTCATCACTATAACCTGACTAGAGGGAGGGAGCCAGTCATCACTATAACCTGACTAGAGGGAGGGAGCCAGTCATCACTATAACCTGACTAGAGGGAGGGAGCCAGTCATCACTATAACCTGACTAGAGGGAGCCAGTCATCACTATAACCTGACTAGAGGGAGGGAGCCAGTCATCACTATAACCTGACTAGAGGGAGCCAGTCATCACTATAACCTGACTAGAGGGAGCCAGTCATCACTATAACCTGACTAGAGGGAGCCAGTCATCACTATAACCTGACTAGAGGGAGGGAGCCAGTCATCACTATAACCTGACTAGAGGGAGGGAGCCAGTCATCACTATAACCTGACTAGAGGGAGGGAGCCAGTCATCACTATAACCTGACTAGAGGGAGGGAGCCAGTCATCACTATAACCTGACTAGAGGGAGGGAGCCAGTCATCACTATAACCTGACTAGAGGGAGGGAGCCAGTCATCACTATAACCTGACTAGAGGGAGGGAGCCAGTCATCACTATAACCTGACTAGAGGGAGGGAGCCAGTCATCACTATAACCTGACTAGAGGGAGCCAGTCATCACTATAAACTGACTAGAGGGAGCCAGTCATCACTATAACCTGACTAGAGGGAGGGAGCCAGTCATCACTATAACCTGACTAGAGGGAGCCAGTCATCACTATAACCTGACTAGAGGGAGGGAGCCAGTCATCACTATAACCTGACTAGAGGGAGCCAGTCATCACTATAACCTGACTAGAGGGAGGGAGCCAGTCATCACTATAACCTGACTAGAGGGAGCCAGTCATCACTATAACCTGACTAGAGGGAGCCAGTCATTACTATAACCTGACTAGAGGGAGCCAGTCATCACTATAACCTGACTGGAGGGAGCCAGTCATCACTATAACCTGACTAGAGGGAGGGAGCCAGTCATCAATATAACCTGACTAGAGGGAGCCAGTCATCACTATAACCTGACTGGAGGGAGCCAGTCATCACTATAACCTGACTAGAGGGAGGGAGCCAGTCATCACTATAACCTGACTAGAGGGAGCCAGTCGTCACTATAACCTGACTAGAGGGAGGGAGCCAGTCATCACTATAACCTGACTGGAGGGAGCCAGTCATCACTATAACCTGACTGGAGGGAGCCAGTCATCAATATAACCTGGCTAGAGGGAGCCAGTCGTCACTGTAACCTGACTAGAGGGAGCCAGTCATCACTATAACCTGACTAGAGGGAGGGAGCCAGTCATCACTATAACCTGACTAGAGGGAGGGAGCCAGTCATCACTATAACCTGACTAGAGGGAGCCAGTCGTCACTATAACCTGACTAGAGGGAGGGAGCCAGTCATCACTATAACCTGACTAGAGGGAGGGAGCCAGTCATCACTATAACCTGACTAGAGGGAGCCAGTCATCACTATAACCTGACTAGAGGGAGCCAGTCATCACTATAACCTGACTAGAGGGAGCCAGTCATCACTATAACCTGACTAGAGGGAGGGAGCCAGTCATCACTATAACCTGACTAGAGGGAGGGAGCCAGTCATCACTATAACCTGACTGGAGGGAGCCAGTCATCACTATAACCTGACTGGAGGGAGCCAGTCATCAATATAACCTGGCTAGAGGGAGCCAGTCGTCACTGTAACCTGACTAGAGGGAGCCAGTCATCACTATAACCTGACTAGAGGGAGGGAGCCAGTCATCACTATAACCTGACTAGAGGGAGGGAGCCAGTCATCACTATAACCTGACTAGAGGGAGGGAGCCAGTCATCACTATAACCTGACTAGAGGGAGCCAGTCATCACTATAACCTGACTAGAGGGAGGGAGCCAGTCATCACTATAACCTGACTAGAGGGAGGGAGCCAGTCATCACTATAACCTGACTAGAGGGAGCCAGTCATCACTATAACCTGACTAGAGGGAGGGAGCCAGTCATCACTATAACCTGACTAGAGGGAGCCAGTCATCAATATAACCTGACTAGAGGGAGCCAGTCATCACTATAACCTGACTAGAGGGAGGGAGCCAGTCATCACTATAACCTGACTAGAGGGAGCCAGTCATCAATATAACCTGACTAGAGGGAGCCAGTCATCACTATAACCTGACTAGAGGGAGGGAGCCAGTCATCACTATAACCTGACTAGAGGGGGTCAGTCATCACTATAACCTGACTAGAGGGAGGGAGCCAGTCATCACTATAACCTGACTAGAGGGAGGGAGCCAGTCATCACTATAACCTGACTAGAGGGAGCCAGTCGTCAACATAACCTGACTGGAGGGAGCCAGTCATCACTATAACCTGACTAGAGGGAGCCAGTCATCACTATAACCTGACTAGAGGGAGCCAGTCATCACTATAACCTGACTAGAGGGAGGGAGCCAGTCATCACTATAACCTGACTAGAGGGAGCCAGTCATCACTATAACCTGACTAGAGGGAGCCAGTCATCAATATAACCTGACTAGAGGGAGCCAGTCATCACTATAACCTGACTAGAGGGAGGGAGCCAGTCATCACTATAACCTGACTAGAGGGTGCCAGTCATCACTATAACCTGACTAGAGGGAGGGAGCGAGTCATCACTATAACCTGACTAGAGGGAGCCAGTCATCACTATAACCTGACTAGAGGGAGGGAGCCAGTCATCAATATAACCTGACTAGAGGGAGGGAGCCAGTCATCACTATAACCTGACTAGAGGGAGCCAGTCATCACTATAACCTGACTAGAGGGAGCCAGTCATCACTATAACCTGACTAGAGGGAGGGAGCCAGTCATCACTATAACCTGACTAGAGGGAGCCAGTCATCACTATAACCTGACTAGAGGGAGCCAGTCATCACTATAACCTGACTAGAGGGAGCCAGTCATCACTATAACCTGACTAGAGGGAGGGAGCCAGTCACCACTATAACCTGACTAGAGGGAGGGAGCCAGTCATCACTATAACCTGACTAGAGGGAGGGAGCCAGTCACCACTATAACCTGACTAGAGGGAGGGAGCCAGTCATCACTATAACCTGACTAGAGGGAGGGAGCCAGTCATCACTATAACCTGACTAGAGGGAGGGAGCCAGTCATCACTATAAACTGACTAGAGGGAGCCAGTCATCACTATAACCTGACTAGAGGGAGGGAGCCAGTCATCACTATAACCTGACTAGAGGGAGCCAGTCATCACTATAACCTGACTAGAGGGAGCCAGTCATTACTATAACCTGACTAGAGGGAGCCAGTCATCACTATAACCTGACTGGAGGGAGCCAGTCATCACTATAACCTGACTAGAGGGAGGGAGCCAGTCATCAATATAACCTGACTAGAGGGAGCCAGTCATCACTATAACCTGACTGGAGGGAGCCAGTCATCACTATAACCTGACTAGAGGGAGGGAGCCAGTCATCACTATAACCTGACTAGAGGGAGGGAGCCAGTCATCACTATAACCTGACTAGAGGGAGCCAGTCGTCACTATAACCTGACTAGAGGGAGCCAGTCATCACTATAACCTGACTAGAGGGAGCCAGTCATCACTATAACCTGACTAGAGGGAGCCAGTCATCACTATAACCTGACTAGAGGGAGGGAGCCAGTCATCACTATAACCTGACTAGAGGGAGCCAGTCATCAATATAACCTGACTAGAGGGAGCCAGTCATCACTATAACCTGACTAGAGGGAGGGAGCCAGTCATCACTATAACCTGACTAGAGGGGGTCAGTCATCACTATAACCTGACTAGAGGGAGGGAGCCAGTCATCACTATAACCTGACTAGAGGGAGCCAGTCATCACTATAACCTGACTAGAGGGAGCCAGTCGTCAACATAACCTGACTGGAGGGAGCCAGTCATCACTATAACCTGACTGGAGGGAGCCAGTCATCACTATAACCTGACTAGAGGGAGCCAGTCATCACTATAACCTGACTAGAGGGAGCCAGTCATCACTATAACCTGACTAGAGGGAGGGAGCCAGTCATCACTATAACCTGACTAGAGGGAGCCAGTCATCACTATAACCTGACTAGAGGGAGCCAGTCATCAATATAACCTGACTAGAGGGAGCCAGTCATCACTATAACCTGACTAGAGGGAGGGAGCCAGTCATCACTATAACCTGACTAGAGGGTGCCAGTCATCACTATAACCTGACTAGAGGGAGGGAGCGAGTCATCACTATAACCTGACTAGAGGGAGCCAGTCATCACTATAACCTGACTAGAGGGAGGGAGCCAGTCATCAATATAACCTGACTAGAGGGAGGGAGCCAGTCATCACTATAACCTGACTAGAGGGAGGGAGCCAGTCACCACTATAACCTGACTAGAGGGAGGGAGCCAGTCATCACTATAACCTGACTAGAGGGAGGGAGCCAGTCATCACTATAACCTGACTAGAGGGAGGGAGCCAGTCATCACTATAAACTGACTAGAGGGAGCCAGTCATCACTATAACCTGACTAGAGGGAGGGAGCCAGTCATCACTATAACCTGACTAGAGGGAGCCAGTCATCACTATAACCTGACTAGAGGGAGCCAGTCATTACTATAACCTGACTAGAGGGAGCCAGTCATCACTATAACCTGACTGGAGGGAGCCAGTCATCACTATAACCTGACTAGAGGGAGGGAGCCAGTCATCAATATAACCTGACTAGAGGGAGCAAGTCATCACTATAACCTGACTGGAGGGAGCCAGTCATCACTATAACCTGACTAGAGGGAGGGAGCCAGTCATCACTATAACCTGACTAGAGGGAGGGAGCCAGTCATCACTATAACCTGACTAGAGGGAGCCAGTCGTCACTATAACCTGACTAGAGGGAGCCAGTCATCACTATAACCTGACTAGAGGGAGCCAGTCATCACTATAACCTGACTAGAGGGAGCCAGTCGTCACTATAACCTGACTAGAGGGAGGGAGCCAGTCATCACTATAACCTGACTGGAGGGAGCCAGTCATCAATATAACCTGGCTAGAGGGAGCCAGTCATCACTATAACCTGACTAGAGGGAGGGAGCCAGTCATCACTATAACCTGACTAGAGGGAGGGAGCCAGTCATCACTATAACCTGACTAGAGGGAGGGAGCCAGTCATCACTATAACCTGACTAGAGGGAGGGAGCCAGTCATCACTATAACCTGACTAGAGGGAGGGAGCCAGTCATCACTATAACCTGACTAGAGGGAGGGAGCCAGTCATCACTATAACCTGACTAGAGGGAGGGAGCCAGTCATCACTATAACCTGACTAGAGGGAGGGAGCCAGTCATCACTATAACCTGACTAGAGGGAGCCAGTCATCACTATAACCTGACTAGAGGGAGGGAGCCAGTCGTCACTATAACCTGACTAGAGGGAGGGAGCCAGTCATCACTATAACCTGACTAGAGGGAGGGAGCCAGTCATCACTATAACCTGACTAGAGGGAGCCAGTCATCACTATAACCTGACTAGAGGGAGCCAGTCATCACTATAACCTGACTAGAGGGAGGGAGCCAGTCATCACTATAACCTGACTAGAGGGAGGGAGCCAGTCATCACTATAACCTGACTAGAGGGAGGGAGCCAGTCATCAATATAACCTGACTAGAGGGAGGGAGCCAGTCATCACTATAACCTGACTAGAGGGAGGGAGCCAGTCATCACTATAACCTGACTAGAGGGAGGGAGCCAGTCATCACTATAACCTGACTAGAGGGAGGGAGCCAGTCATCACTATAACCTGACTAGAGGGAGGGAGCCAGTCATCACTATAACCTGACTAGAGGGAGGGAGCCAGTCGTCACTATAACCTGACTAGAGGGAGGGAGCCAGTCATCACTATAACCTGACTAGAGGGAGGGAGCCAGTCGTCACTATAACCTGACTAGAGGGAGGGAGCCAGTCATCAATATAACCTGACTAGAGGGAGGGAGCCAGTCATCACTATAACCTGACTAGAGGGAGCCAGTCATCACTATAACCTGACTAGAGGGAGGGAGCCAGTCATCACTATAACCTGACTAGAGGGAGGGAGCCAGTCATCACTATAACCTGACTAGAGGGAGCCAGTCATCAATATAACCTGACTAGAGGGAGCCAGTCATCACTATAACCTGACTAGAGGGAGCCAGTCATCACTATAACCTGACTAGAGGGAGCCAGTCATCACTATAACCTGACTAGAGGGAGGGAGCCAGTCATCACTATAACCTGACTAGAGGGAGGGAGCCAGTCATCACTATAACCTGACTAGAGGGAGGGAGCCAGTCATCACTATAACCTGACTAGAGGGAGGGAGCCAGTCATCACTATAACCTGACTAGAGGGAGGGAGCCAGTCATCACTATAACCTGACTAGAGGGAGGGAGCCAGTCATCACTATAACCTGACTAGAGGGAGGGAGCCAGTCATCACTATAACCTGACTAGAGGGAGGGAGCCAGTCATCACTATAACCTGACTAGAGGGAGCCAGTCATCACTATAAACTGACTAGAGGGAGCCAGTCATCACTATAACCTGACTAGAGGGAGGGAGCCAGTCATCACTATAACCTGACTAGAGGGAGCCAGTCATCACTATAACCTGACTAGAGGGAGGGAGCCAGTCATCACTATAACCTGACTAGAGGGAGCCAGTCATCACTATAACCTGACTAGAGGGAGGGAGCCAGTCATCACTATAACCTGACTAGAGGGAGCCAGTCATCACTATAACCTGACTAGAGGGAGCCAGTCATTACTATAACCTGACTAGAGGGAGCCAGTCATCACTATAACCTGACTGGAGGGAGCCAGTCATCACTATAACCTGACTAGAGGGAGGGAGCCAGTCATCAATATAACCTGACTAGAGGGAGCCAGTCATCACTATAACCTGACTGGAGGGAGCCAGTCATCACTATAACCTGACTAGAGGGAGGGAGCCAGTCATCACTATAACCTGACTAGAGGGAGCCAGTCGTCACTATAACCTGACTAGAGGGAGGGAGCCAGTCATCACTATAACCTGACTGGAGGGAGCCAGTCATCACTATAACCTGACTGGAGGGAGCCAGTCATCAATATAACCTGGCTAGAGGGAGCCAGTCGTCACTGTAACCTGACTAGAGGGAGCCAGTCATCACTATAACCTGACTAGAGGGAGGGAGCCAGTCATCACTATAACCTGACTAGAGGGAGGGAGCCAGTCATCACTATAACCTGACTAGAGGGAGCCAGTCGTCACTATAACCTGACTAGAGGGAGGGAGCCAGTCATCACTATAACCTGACTAGAGGGAGGGAGCCAGTCATCACTATAACCTGACTAGAGGGAGCCAGTCATCACTATAACCTGACTAGAGGGAGCCAGTCATCACTATAACCTGACTAGAGGGAGCCAGTCATCACTATAACCTGACTAGAGGGAGGGAGCCAGTCATCACTATAACCTGACTAGAGGGAGGGAGCCAGTCATCACTATAACCTGACTGGAGGGAGCCAGTCATCACTATAACCTGACTGGAGGGAGCCAGTCATCAATATAACCTGGCTAGAGGGAGCCAGTCGTCACTGTAACCTGACTAGAGGGAGCCAGTCATCACTATAACCTGACTAGAGGGAGGGAGCCAGTCATCACTATAACCTGACTAGAGGGAGGGAGCCAGTCATCACTATAACCTGACTAGAGGGAGGGAGCCAGTCATCACTATAACCTGACTAGAGGGAGCCAGTCATCACTATAACCTGACTAGAGGGAGGGAGCCAGTCATCACTATAACCTGACTAGAGGGAGGGAGCCAGTCATCACTATAACCTGACTAGAGGGAGCCAGTCATCACTATAACCTGACTAGAGGGAGGGAGCCAGTCATCACTATAACCTGACTAGAGGGAGCCAGTCATCAATATAACCTGACTAGAGGGAGCCAGTCATCACTATAACCTGACTAGAGGGAGGGAGCCAGTCATCACTATAACCTGACTAGAGGGAGCCAGTCATCAATATAACCTGACTAGAGGGAGCCAGTCATCACTATAACCTGACTAGAGGGAGGGAGCCAGTCATCACTATAACCTGACTAGAGGGGGTCAGTCATCACTATAACCTGACTAGAGGGAGGGAGCCAGTCATCACTATAACCTGACTAGAGGGAGGGAGCCAGTCATCACTATAACCTGACTAGAGGGAGCCAGTCGTCAACATAACCTGACTGGAGGGAGCCAGTCATCACTATAACCTGACTAGAGGGAGCCAGTCATCACTATAACCTGACTAGAGGGAGCCAGTTATCACTATAACCTGACTAGAGGGAGGGAGCCAGTCATCACTATAACCTGACTAGAGGGAGCCAGTCATCACTATAACCTGACTAGAGGGAGCCAGTCATCAATATAACCTGACTAGAGGGAGCCAGTCATCACTATAACCTGACTAGAGGGAGGGAGCCAGTCATCACTATAACCTGACTAGAGGGTGCCAGTCATCACTATAACCTGACTAGAGGGAGGGAGCGAGTCATCACTATAACCTGACTAGAGGGAGCCAGTCATCACTATAACCTGACTAGAGGGAGGGAGCCAGTCATCAATATAACCTGACTAGAGGGAGGGAGCCAGTCATCACTATAACCTGACTAGAGGGAGGGAGCCAGTCATCACTATAACCTGACTAGAGGGAGCCAGTCATCACTATAACCTGACTAGAGGGAGGGAGCCAGTCATCACTATAACCTGACTAGAGGGAGCCAGTCATCACTATAACCTGACTAGAGGGAGCCAGTCATCACTATAACCTGACTAGAGGGAGCCAGTCATCACTATAACCTGACTAGAGGGAGGGAGCCAGTCACCACTATAACCTGACTAGAGGGAGGGAGCCAGTCATCACTATAACCTCACTAGAGGGAGGGAGCCAGTCACCACTATAACCTGACTAGAGGGAGGGAGCCAGTCATCACTATAACCTGACTAGAGGGAGGGAGCCAGTCATCACTATAACCTGACTAGAGGGAGGGAGCCAGTCATCACTATAAACTGACTAGAGGGAGCCAGTCATCACTATAACCTGACTAGAGGGAGGGAGCCAGTCATCACTATAACCTGACTAGAGGGAGCCAGTCATCACTATAACCTGACTAGAGGGAGCCAGTCATTACTATAACCTGACTAGAGGGAGCCAGTCATCACTATAACCTGACTGGAGGGAGCCAGTCATCACTATAACCTGACTAGAGGGAGGGAGCCAGTCATCAATATAACCTGACTAGAGGGAGCCAGTCATCACTATAACCTGACTGGAGGGAGCCAGTCATCACTATAACCTGACTAGAGGGAGGGAGCCAGTCATCACTATAACCTGACTAGAGGGAGGGAGCCAGTCATCACTATAACCTGACTAGAGGGAGCCAGTCGTCACTATAACCTGACTAGAGGGAGCCAGTCATCACTATATCCTGACTAGAGGGAGCCAGTCATCACTATAACCTGACTAGAGGGAGCCAGTCATCACTATAACCTGACTAGAGGGAGGGAGCCAGTCATCACTATAACCTGACTAGAGGGAGCCAGTCATCAATATAACCTGACTAGAGGGAGCCAGTCATCACTATAACCTGACTAGAGGGAGGGAGCCAGTCATCACTATAACCTGACTAGAGGGGGTCAGTCATCACTATAACCTGACTAGAGGGAGGGAGCCAGTCATCACTATAACCTGACTAGAGGGAGCCAGTCATCACTATAACCTGACTAGAGGGAGCCAGTCGTCAACATAACCTGACTGGAGGGAGCCAGTCATCACTATAACCTGACTGGAGGGAGCCAGTCATCACTATAACCTGACTAGAGGGAGCCAGTCATCACTATAACCTGACTAGAGGGAGCCAGTCATCACTATAACCTGACTAGAGGGAGGGAGCCAGTCATCACTATAACCTGACTAGAGGGAGCCAGTCATCACTATAACCTGACTAGAGGGAGCCAGTCATCAATATAACCTGACTAGAGGGAGCCAGTCATCACTATAACCTGACTAGAGGGAGGGAGCCAGTCATCACTATAACCTGACTAGAGGGTGCCAGTCATCACTATAACCTGACTAGAGGGAGGGAGCGAGTCATCACTATAACCTGACTAGAGGGAGCCAGTCATCACTATAACCTGACTAGAGGGAGGGAGCCAGTCATCAATATAACCTGACTAGAGGGAGGGAGCCAGTCATCACTATAACCTGACTAGAGGGAGGGAGCCAGTCACCACTATAACCTGACTAGAGGGAGGGAGCCAGTCATCACTATAACCTGACTAGAGGGAGGGAGCCAGTCATCACTATAACCTGACTAGAGGGAGGGAGCCAGTCATCACTATAAACTGACTAGAGGGAGCCAGTCATCACTATAACCTGACTAGAGGGAGGGAGCCAGTCATCACTATAACCTGACTAGAGGGAGCCAGTCATCACTATAACCTGACTAGAGGGAGCCAGTCATTACTATAACCTGACTAGAGGGAGCCAGTCATCACTATAACCTGACTGGAGGGAGCCAGTCATCACTATAACCTGACTAGAGGGAGGGAGCCAGTCATCAATATAACCTGACTAGAGGGAGCCAGTCATCACTATAACCTGACTGGAGGGAGCCAGTCATCACTATAACCTGACTAGAGGGAGGGAGCCAGTCATCACTATAACCTGACTAGAGGGAGGGAGCCAGTCATCACTATAACCTGACTAGAGGGAGCCAGTCGTCACTATAACCTGACTAGAGGGAGCCAGTCATCACTATAACCTGACTAGAGGGAGCCAGTCATCACTATAACCTGACTAGAGGGAGCCAGTCATCACTATAACCTGACTAGAGGGAGGGAGCCAGTCATCACTATAACCTGACTGGAGGGAGCCAGTCATCAATATAACCTGGCTAGAGGGAGCCAGTCATCACTATAACCTGACTAGAGGGAGGGAGCCAGTCATCACTATAACCTGACTAGAGGGAGGGAGCCAGTCATCACTATAACCTGACTAGAGGGAGGGAGCCAGTCATCACTATAACCTGACTAGAGGGAGGGAGCCAGTCATCACTATAACCTGACTAGAGGGAGCCAGTCGTCACTATAACCTGACTAGAGGGAGCCAGTCATCACTATAACCTGACTAGAGGGAGGGAGCCAGTCATCACTATAACCTGACTAGAGGGAGCCAGTCGTCACTATAACCTGACTAGAGGGAGGGAGCCAGTCATCACTATAACCTGACTAGAGGGAGGGAGCCAGTCATCACTATAACCTGACTAGAAGGAGGGAGCCAGTCATCACTATAACCTGACTAGAGGGAGCCAGTCATCACTATAACCTGACTAGAGGGAGCCAGTCATCACTATAACCTGACTAGAGGGAGCCAGTCATCACTATAACCTGACTAGAGGGAGGGAGCCAGTCATCACTATAACCTGACTAGAGGGAGGGAGCCAGTCATCACTATAACCTGACTAGAGGGAGGGAGCCAGTCATCACTATAACCTGACTAGAGGGAGGGAGCCAGTCATCACTATAACCTGACTAGAGGGAGGGAGCCAGTCATCACTATAACCTGACTAGAGGGAGGGAGCCAGTCATCACTATAACCTGACTAGAGGGAGGGAGCCAGTCATCACTATAACCTGACTAGAGGGAGGGAGCCAGTCATCACTATAACCTGACTAGAGGGAGGGAGCCAGTCATCACTATAACCTGACTAGAGGGAGCCAGTCATCACTATAACCTGACTGGAGGGAGCCAGTCATCACTATAACCTGACTAGAGGGAGGGAGCCAGTCATCACTATAACCTGACTAGAGGGAGCCAGTCATCACTATAACCTGACTAGAGGGAGGGAGCCAGTCATCACTATAACCTGACTAGGAGGGAGCCAGTCATCACTATAACCTGACTGGAGGGAGCCAGTCATCACTATAACCTGACTAGAGGGAGCCAGTCATCACTATAACCTGACTAGAGGGAGGGAGCCAGTCATCACTATAACCTGACTAGAGGGAGGGAGCCAGTCATCACTATAACCTGACTAGAGGGAGCCAGTCATCACTATAACCTGACTAGAGGGAGGGAGCCAGTCATCACTATAACCTGACTAGAGGGAGGGAGCCAGTCATCACTATAACCTGACTAGAGGGAGGGAGCCAGTCGTCACTATAACCTGACTAGAGGGAGGGAGCCAGTCATCACTATAACCTGACTAGAGGGAGGGAGCCAGTCATCACTATAACCTGACTAGAGGGAGCCAGTCATCACTATAACCTGACTAGAGGGAGCCAGTCATCACTATAACCTGACTAGAGGGAGCCAGTCATCACTATAACCTGACTAGAGGGAGGGAGCCAGTCATCACTATAACCTGACTAGAGGGAGGGAGCCAGTCATCACTATAACCTGACTAGAGGGAGCCAGTCATCACTATAACCTGACTAGAGGGAGCCAGTCATCACTATAACCTGACTAGAGGGAGGGAGCCAGTCATCACTATAACCTGACTAGAGGGAGGGAGCCAGTCATCACTATAACCTGACTAGAGGGAGGGAGCCAGTCATCACTATAACCTGACTAGAGGGAGGGAGCCAGTCATCACTATAACCTGACTAGAGGGAGGGAGCCAGTCATCACTATAACCTGACTAGAGGGAGGGAGCCAGTCATCACTATAACCTGACTAGAGGGAGGGAGCCAGTCATCACTATAACCTGACTAGAGGGAGGGAGCCAGTCATCACTATAACCTGACTAGAGGGAGGGAGCCAGTCATCACTATAACCTGACTAGAGGGAGGGAGCCAGTCATCACTATAACCTGACTAGAGGGAGGGAGCCAGTCATCACTATAACCTGACTAGAGGGAGCCAGTCATCACTATAACCTGACTAGAGGGAGCCAGTCATCACTATAACCTGACTAGAGGGAGCCAGTCATCACTATAACCTGACTAGAGGGAGCCAGTCATCACTATAACCTGACTAGAGGGAGGGAGCCAGTCATCACTATAACCTGACTAGAGGGAGCCAGTCATCACTATAACCTGACTAGAGGGAGGGAGCCAGTCATCACTATAACCTGACTAGAGGGAGCCAGTCATCACTATAACCTGACTAGAGGGAGCCAGTCATCACTATAACCTGACTAGAGGGAGCCAGTCATCACTATAACCTGACTAGAGGGAGGGAGCCAGTCATCACTATAACCTGACTAGAGGGAGGGAGCCAGTCATCACTATAACCTGACTAGAGGGAGGGAGCCAGTCATCACTATAACCTGACTAGAGGGAGGGAGCCAGTCATCACTATAACCTGACTAGAGGGAGGGAGCCAGTCATCACTATAACCTGACTAGAGGGAGCCAGTCATCACTATAACCTGACTAGAGGGAGCCAGTCATCACTATAACCTGACTAGAGGGAGCCAGTCATCACTATAACCTGACTAGAGGGAGGGAGCCAGTCATCACTATAACCTGACTAGAGGGAGGGATCCAGTCATCACTATAACCTGACTAGAGGGAGGGAGCCAGTCATCACTATAACCTGACTAGAGGGAGGGAGCCAGTCATCACTATAACCTGACTAGAGGGAGGGAGCCAGTCATCACTATAACCTGACTAGAGGGAGGGAGCCAGTCATCACTATAACCTGACTAGAGGGAGCCAGTCATCACTATAACCTGACTAGAGGGAGGGAGCCAGTCATCACTATAACCTGACTAGAGGGAGGGAGCCAGTCATCACTATAACCTGACTAGAGGGAGGGAGCCAGTCATCACTATAACCTGACTAGAGGGAGGGAGCCAGTCATCACTATAACCTGACTAGAGGGAGGGAGCCAGTCATCACTATAACCTGACTAGAGGGAGGGAGCCAGTCATCACTATAACCTGACTAGAGGGAGGGAGCCAGTCATCACTATAACCTGACTAGAGGGAGGGAGCCAGTCATCACTATAACCTGACTAGAGGGAGCCAGTCATCACTATAACCTGACTAGAGGGAGGGAGCCAGTCATCACTATAACCTGACTAGAGGGAGGGAGCCAGTCATCACTATAACCTGACTAGAGGGAGGGAGCCAGTCATCACTATAACCTGACTAGAGGGAGCCAGTCATCACTATAACCTGACTAGAGGGAGCCAGTCATCACTATAACCTGACTAGAGGGAGGGAGCCAGTCATCACTATAACCTGACTAGAGGGAGGGAGCCAGTCATCACTATAACCTGACTAGAGGGAGGGAGCCAGTCATCACTATAACCTGACTAGAGGGAGCCAGTCATCACTATAACCTGACTAGAGGGAGCCAGTCATCACTATAACCTGACTAGAGGGAGGGAGCCAGTCATCACTATAACCTGACTAGAGGGAGGGAGCCAGTCATCACTATAACCTGACTAGAGGGAGGGAGCCAGTCATCACTATAACCTGACTAGAGGGAGGGAGCCAGTCATCACTATAACCTGACTAGAGGGAGGGAGCCAGTCATCACTATAACCTGACTAGAGGGAGGGAGCCAGTCATCACTATAACCTGACTAGAGGGAGGGAGCCAGTCATCACTATAACCTGACTAGAGGGAGCCAGTCATCACTATAACCTGACTAGAGGGAGGGAGCCAGTCATCACTATAACCTGACTAGAGGGAGGGAGCCAGTCATCACTATAACCTGACTAGAGGGAGGGAGCCAGTCATCACTATAACCTGACTAGAGGGAGGGAGCCAGTCATCACTATAACCTGACTAGAGGGAGGGAGCCAGTCATCACTATAACCTGACTAGAGGGAGGGAGCCAGTCATCACTATAACCTGACTAGAGGGAGGGAGCCAGTCATCACTATAACCTGACTAGAGGGAGGGAGCCAGTCATCACTATAACCTGACTAGAGGGAGGAGCCAGTCATCACTATAACCTGACTAGAGGGAGGGAGCCAGTCATCACTATAACCTGACTAGAGGGAGGGAGCCAGTCATCACTATAACCTGACTAGAGGGAGGGAGCCAGTCATCACTATAACCTGACTAGAGGGAGGGAGCCAGTCATCACTATAACCTGACTAGAGGGGGAGCCAGTCATCACTATAACCTGACTAGAGGGAGGGAGCCAGTCATCACTATAACCTGACTAGAGGGAGGGAGCCAGTCATCACTATAACCTGACTAGAGGGAGGGAGCCAGTCATCACTATAACCTGACTAGAGGGAGGGAGCCAGTCATCACTATAACCTGACTAGAGGGAGGGAGCCAGTCATCACTATAACCTGACTAGAGGGAGGGAGCCAGTCATCACTATAACCTGACTAGAGGGAGGGAGCCAGTCATCACTATAACCTGACTAGAGGGAGGGAGCCAGTCATCACTATAACCTGACTAGAGGGAGGGAGCCAGTCATCACTATAACCTGACTAGAGGGAGGGAGCCAGTCATCACTATAACCTGACTAGAGGGAGGGAGCCAGTCATCACTATAACCTGACTAGAGGGAGGGAGCCAGTCATCACTATAACCTGACTAGAGGGAGGGAGCCAGTCATCACTATAACCTGACTAGAGGGAGGGAGCCAGTCATCACTATAACCTGACTAGAGGGGGAGCCAGTCATCACTATAACCTGACTAGAGGGGGAGCCAGTCATCACTATAACCTGACTAGAGGGAGGGAGCCAGTCATCACTATAACCTGACTAGAGGGAGGGAGCCAGTCATCACTATAACCTGACTAGAGGGAGGGAGCCAGTCATCACTATAACCTGACTAGAGGAGGGAGCCAGTCATCACTATAACCTGACTAGAGGGAGGGAGCCAGTCATCACTATAACCTGACTAGAGGGGAGCCAGTCATCACTATAACCTGACTAGAGGAGGGAGCCAGTCATCACTATAACCTGACTAGAGGGAGGGAGCCAGTCATCACTATAACCTGACTAGAGGGAGGGAGCCAGTCATCACTATAACCTGACTAGAGGGAGGGAGCCAGTCATCACTATAACCTGACTAGAGGGAGGGAGCCAGTCATCACTATAACCTGACTAGAGGGAGGGAGCCAGTCATCACTATAACCTGACTAGAGGGAGGGAGCCAGTCATCACTATAACCTGACTAGAGGGAGGGAGCCAGTCATCACTATAACCTGACTAGAGGGAGCCAGTCATCACTATAACCTGACTAGAGGGAGGGAGCCAGTCATCACTATAACCTGACTAGAGGGAGGGAGCCAGTCATCACTATAACCTGACTAGAGGGAGGGAGCCAGTCATCACTATAACCTGACTAGAGGGAGGGAGCCAGTCATCACTATAACCTGACTAGAGGGGGAGCCAGTCATCACTATAACCTGACTAGAGGGAGGGAGCCAGTCATCACTATAACCTGACTAGAGGGAGGGAGCCAGTCATCACTATAACCTGACTAGAGGAGGAGCCAGTCATCACTATAACCTGACTAGAGGGAGGGAGCCAGTCATCACTATAACCTGACTAGAGGGAGGGAGCCAGTCATCACTATAACCTGACTAGAGGGAGGGAGCCAGTCATCACTATAACCTGACTAGAGGGAGGGAGCCAGTCATCACTATAACCTGACTAGAGGGAGGGAGCCAGTCATCACTATAACCTGACTAGAGGGAGGGAGCCAGTCATCACTATAACCTGACTAGAGGGAGGGAGCCAGTCATCACTATAACCTGACTAGAGGGAGGGAGCCAGTCATCACTATAACCTGACTAGAGGGAGGGAGCCAGTCATCACTATAACCTGACTAGAGGGAGGGAGCCAGTCATCACTATAACCTGACTAGAGGGAGGGAGCCAGTCATCACTATAACCTGACTAGAGGGAGGGAGCCAGTCATCACTATAACCTGACTAGAGGGAGGGAGCCAGTCATCACTATAACCTGACTAGAGGGAGGGAGCCAGTCATCACTATAACCTGACTAGAGGGAGGGAGCCAGTCATCACTATAACCTGACTAGAGGGAGGGAGCCAGTCATCACTATAACCTGACTAGAGGGAGGGAGCCAGTCATCACTATAACCTGACTAGAGGGAGGGAGCCAGTCATCACTATAACCTGACTAGAGGGAGGGAGCCAGTCATCACTATAACCTGACTAGAGGGAGGGAGCCAGTCATCACTATAACCTGACTAGAGGGAGGGAGCCAGTCATCACTATAACCTGACTAGAGGGAGGGAGCCAGTCATCACTATAACCTGACTAGAGGGAGGGAGCCAGTCATCACTATAACCTGACTAGAGGGAGGGAGCCAGTCATCACTATAACCTGACTAGAGGGAGGGAGCCAGTCATCACTATAACCTGACTAGAGGGGAGCCAGTCATCACTATAACCTGACTAGAGGGAGGGAGCCAGTCATCACTATAACCTGACTAGAGGGAGGGAGCCAGTCATCACTATAACCTGACTAGAGGGAGGGAGCCAGTCATCACTATAACCTGACTAGAGGGAGGGAGCCAGTCATCACTATAACCTGACTAGAGGGAGGGAGCCAGTCATCACTATAACCTGACTAGAGGGAGGGAGCCAGTCATCACTATAACCTGACTAGAGGGAGGGAGCCAGTCATCACTATAACCTGACTAGAGGGAGGGAGCCAGTCATCACTATAACCTGACTAGAGGGAGGGAGCCAGTCATCACTATAACCTGACTAGAGGGAGGGAGCCAGTCATCACTATAACCTGACTAGAGGGAGGGAGCCAGTCATCACTATAACCTGACTAGAGGGAGGGAGCCAGTCATCACTATAACCTGACTAGAGGGAGGGAGCCAGTCATCACTATAACCTGACTAGAGGAGGGAGCCAGTCATCACTATAACCTGACTAGAGGGGAGCCAGTCATCACTATAACCTGACTAGAGGGAGGGAGCCAGTCATCACTATAACCTGACTAGAGGGAGGGAGCCAGTCATCACTATAACCTGACTAGAGGGAGGGAGCCAGTCATCACTATAACCTGACTAGAGGGAGGGAGCCAGTCATCACTATAACCTGACTAGAGGGAGGGAGCCAGTCATCACTATAACCTGACTAGAGGGAGGGAGCCAGTCATCACTATAACCTGACTAGAGGGAGGGAGCCAGTCATCACTATAACCTGACTAGAGGGAGGGAGCCAGTCATCACTATAACCTGACTAGAGGGAGGGAGCCAGTCATCACTATAACCTGACTAGAGGGAGGGAGCCAGTCATCACTATAACCTGACTAGAGGGGGAGCCAGTCATCACTATAACCTGACTAGAGGGAGGGAGCCAGTCATCACTATAACCTGACTAGAGGGGGAGCCAGTCATCACTATAACCTGACTAGAGGGAGGGAGCCAGTCATCACTATAACCTGACTAGAGGGAGGGAGCCAGTCATCACTATAACCTGACTAGAGGGAGGGAGCCAGTCATCACTATAACCTGACTAGAGGGAGGGAGCCAGTCATCACTATAACCTGACTAGAGGGAGGGAGCCAGTCATCACTATAACCTGACTAGAGGGAGGGAGCCAGTCATCACTATAACCTGACTAGAGGGAGGGAGCCAGTCATCACTATAACCTGACTAGAGGGAGGGAGCCAGTCATCACTATAACCTGACTAGAGGGAGGGAGCCAGTCATCACTATAACCTGACTAGAGGGAGGGAGCCAGTCATCACTATAACCTGACTAGAGGGAGGGAGCCAGTCATCACTATAACCTGACTAGAGGGAGGGAGCCAGTCATCACTATAACCTGACTAGAGGGAGGGAGCCAGTCATCACTATAACCTGACTAGAGGGAGGGAGCCAGTCATCACTATAACCTGACTAGAGGGAGGGAGCCAGTCATCACTATAACCTGACTAGAGGGAGGGAGCCAGTCATCACTATAACCTGACTAGAGGGAGGGAGCCAGTCATCACTATAACCTGACTAGAGGGAGGGAGCCAGTCATCACTATAACCTGACTAGAGGGAGGGAGCCAGTCATCACTATAACCTGACTAGAGGGAGGGAGCCAGTCATCACTATAACCTGACTAGAGGGAGGGAGCCAGTCATCACTATAACCTGACTAGAGGAGGAGCCAGTCATCACTATAACCTGACTAGAGGGAGGGAGCCAGTCATCACTATAACCTGACTAGAGGAGGGAGCCAGTCATCACTATAACCTGACTAGAGGGAGGGAGCCAGTCATCACTATAACCTGACTAGAGGGAGGGAGCCAGTCATCACTATAACCTGACTAGAGGGAGGGAGCCAGTCATCACTATAACCTGACTAGAGGGAGGGAGCCAGTCATCACTATAACCTGACTAGAGGGAGGGAGCCAGTCATCACTATAACCTGACTAGAGGGAGGGAGCCAGTCATCACTATAACCTGACTAGAGGGAGGGAGCCAGTCATCACTATAACCTGACTAGAGGGAGGGAGCCAGTCATCACTATAACCTGACTAGAGGGAGGGAGCCAGTCATCACTATAACCTGACTAGAGGGAGGGAGCCAGTCATCACTATAACCTGACTAGAGGGAGGGAGCCAGTCATCACTATAACCTGACTAGAGGGAGGGAGCCAGTCATCACTATAACCTGACTAGAGGGAGGGAGCCAGTCATCACTATAACCTGACTAGAGGGAGGGAGCCAGTCATCACTATAACCTGACTAGAGGGAGGGAGCCAGTCATCACTATAACCTGACTAGAGGGAGGGAGCCAGTCATCACTATAACCTGACTAGAGGGAGGGAGCCAGTCATCACTATAACCTGACTAGAGGGAGGGAGCCAGTCATCACTATAACCTGACTAGAGGGAGCCAGTCATCACTATAACCTGACTAGAGGGAGGGAGCCAGTCATCACTATAACCTGACTAGAGGGAGGGAGCCAGTCATCACTATAACCTGACTAGAGGGAGGGAGCCAGTCATCACTATAACCTGACTAGAGGGAGGGAGCCAGTCATCACTATAACCTGACTAGAGGGAGGGAGCCAGTCATCACTATAACCTGACTAGAGGGAGGGAGCCAGTCATCACTATAACCTGACTAGAGGGAGGGAGCCAGTCATCACTATAACCTGACTAGAGGGAGGGAGCCAGTCATCACTATAACCTGACTAGAGGGAGCCAGTCATCACTATAACCTGACTAGAGGAGGGAGCCAGTCATCACTATAACCTGACTAGAGGGAGGGAGCCAGTCATCACTATAACCTGACTAGGAGGGAGCCAGTCATCACTATAACCTGACTAGGAGGGAGCCAGTCATCACTATAACCTGACTAGGAGGGAGCCAGTCATCACTATAACCTGACTAGAGGGAGGGAGCCAGTCATCACTATAACCTGACTAGAGGGAGGGAGCCAGTCATCACTATAACCTGACTAGAGGGAGGGAGCCAGTCATCACTATAACCTGACTAGAGGGAGGGAGCCAGTCATCACTATAACCTGACTAGAGGGAGGGAGCCAGTCATCACTATAACCTGACTAGAGGGGGAGCCAGTCATCACTATAACCTGACTAGAGGGAGGGAGCCAGTCATCACTATAACCTGACTAGAGGGAGGGAGCCAGTCATCACTATAACCTGACTAGAGGGAGGGAGCCAGTCATCACTATAACCTGACTAGAGGGAGGGCCAGTCATCACTATAACCTGACTAGAGGGAGGGAGCCAGTCATCACTATAACCTGACTAGGAGGGAGCCAGTCATCACTATAACCTGACTAGAGGGAGCCAGTCATCACTATAACCTGACTAGAGGGGAGCCAGTCATCACTATAACCTGACTAGAGGGAGCCAGTCATCACTATAACCTGACTAGAGGGAGGGAGCCAGTCATCACTATAACCTGACTAGAGGAGGGAGCCAGTCATCACTATAACCTGACTAGAGGGAGGGAGCCAGTCATCACTATAACCTGACTAGGAGGGAGCCAGTCATCACTATAACCTGACTAGAGGGAGCCAGTCATCACTATAACCTGACTAGAGGGAGGGAGCCAGTCATCACTATAACCTGACTAGAGGGAGGGAGCCAGTCATCACTATAACCTGACTAGAGGAGGGAGCCAGTCATCACTATAACCTGACTAGAGGGAGGGAGCCAGTCATCACTATAACCTGACTAGAGGGAGGGAGCCAGTCATCACTATAACCTGACTAGAGGGAGGGAGCCAGTCATCACTATAACCTGACTAGAGGGAGGGAGCCAGTCATCACTATAACCTGACTAGAGGGAGGGAGCCAGTCATCACTATAACCTGACTAGAGGGAGGGAGCCAGTCATCACTATAACCTGACTAGAGGGGAGCCAGTCATCACTATAACCTGACTAGAGGGAGGGAGCCAGTCATCACTATAACCTGACTAGAGGGGGAGCCAGTCATCACTATAACCTGACTAGAGGGAGGGAGCCAGTCATCACTATAACCTGACTAGAGGGAGGGAGCCAGTCATCACTATAACCTGACTAGAGGGAGGGAGCCAGTCATCACTATAACCTGACTAGAGGGAGGAGCCAGTCATCACTATAACCTGACTAGAGGGAGGGAGCCAGTCATCACTATAACCTGACTAGAGGGAGCCAGTCATCACTATAACCTGACTAGAGGGAGCCAGTCATCACTATAACCTGACTAGAGGGAGCCAGTCATCACTATAACCTGACTAGAGGGAGCCAGTCATCACTATAACCTGACTAGGAGGGAGCCAGTCATCACTATAACCTGACTAGAGGGAGCCAGTCATCACTATAACCTGACTAGAGGGAGGGAGCCAGTCATCACTATAACCTGACTAGAGGGAGGGAGCCAGTCATCACTATAACCTGACTAGAGGGAGGGAGCCAGTCATCACTATAACCTGACTAGAGGGAGCCAGTCATCACTATAACCTGACTAGAGGGAGGGAGCCAGTCATCACTATAACCTGACTAGAGGGAGGGAGCCAGTCATCACTATAACCTGACTAGAGGGAGCCAGTCATCACTATAACCTGACTAGAGGGAGGGAGCCAGTCATCACTATAACCTGACTAGAGGGAGGGAGCCAGTCATCACTATAACCTGACTAGAGGGAGGGAGCCAGTCATCACTATAACCTGACTAGAGGGAGCCAGTCATCACTATAACCTGACTAGAGGGAGCCAGTCATCACTATAACCTGACTAGAGGGAGCCAGTCATCACTATAACCTGACTAGAGGGAGCCAGTCATCACTATAACCTGACTAGAGGGAGGGAGCCAGTCATCACTATAACCTGACTAGAGGGAGCCAGTCATCACTATAACCTGACTAGAGGGAGGGAGCCAGTCATCACTATAACCTGACTAGAGGGAGGGAGCCAGTCATCACTATAACCTGACTAGAGGGAGCCAGTCATCACTATAACCTGACTAGAGGGAGGGAGCCAGTCATCACTATAACCTGACTAGAGGGAGCCAGTCATCACTATAACCTGACTAGAGGGAGCCAGTCATCACTATAACCTGACTAGAGGGAGGGAGCCAGTCATCACTATAACCTGACTAGAGGGAGCCAGTCATCACTATAACCTGACTAGAGGGAGGGAGCCAGTCATCACTATAACCTGACTAGAGGGAGCCAGTCATCACTATAACCTGACTAGAGGGAGGGAGCCAGTCATCACTATAACCTGACTAGAGGGAGGGAGCCAGTCATCACTATAACCTGACTAGAGGGAGGGAGCCAGTCATCACTATAACCTGACTAGAGGGAGGGAGCCAGTCATCACTATAACCTGACTAGAGGGAGCCAGTCATCACTATAACCTGACTAGAGGGAGGGAGCCAGTCATCACTATAACCTGACTAGAGGGAGGGAGCCAGTCATCACTATAACCTGACTAGAGGGAGCCAGTCATCACTATAACCTGACTAGAGGGAGGGAGCCAGTCATCACAATAACCTGACTAGAGGGAGCCAGTCATCACTATAACCTGACTAGAGGGAGGGAGCCAGTCATCACTATAACCTGACTAGAGGGAGCCAGTCATCACTATAACCTGACTAGAGGGAGGGAGCCAGTCATCACTATAACCTGACTAGAGGGAGCCAGTCGTCACTATAACCTGACTAGAGGGAGCCAGTCATCACTATAACCTGACTAGAGGGAGGGAGCCAGTCATCACTATAACCTGACTAGAGGGAGGGAGCCAGTCATCACTATAACCTGACTAGAGGGAGGGAGCCAGTCATCACTATAACCTGACTAGAGGGAGGGAGCCAGTCATCACTATAACCTGACTAGAGGGAGGGAGCCAGTCATCACTATAACCTGACTAGAGGGAGGGAGCCAGTCATCACTATAACCTGACTAGAGGGAGCCAGTCATCACTATAACCTGACTAGAGGGAGCCAGTCATCACTTTAACCTGACTAGAGGGAGCCAGTCATCACTATAACCTGACTAGAGGGAGGGAGCCAGTCATCACTATAACCTGACTAGAGGGAGGGAGCCAGTCATCACTATAACCTGACTAGAGGGAGGGAGCCAGTCATCACTATAACCTGACTAGAGGGAGGGAGCCAGTCATCACTATAACCTGACTAGAGGGAGCCAGTCATCACTATAACCTGACTAGAGGGAGGGAGCCAGTCATCACTATAACCTGACTAGAGGGAGGGAGCCAGTCATCACTATAACCTGACTAGAGGGAGCCAGTCATCACTATAACCTGACTAGAGGGAGGGAGCCAGTCATCACTATAACCTGACTAGAGGGAGGGAGCCAGTCATCACTATAACCTGACTAGAGGGAGCCAGTCATCACTATAACCTGACTAGAGGGAGGGAGCCAGTCATCACTATAACCTGACTAGAGGGAGGGAGCCAGTCATCACTATAACCTGACTAGAGGGAGCTAGTCATCACTATAACCTGACTAGAGGGAGCCAGTCATCACTATAACCTGACTAGAGGGAGCCAGTCATCACTATAACCTGACTAGAGGGAGCCAGTCATCACTATAACCTGACTAGAGGGAGGGAGCCAGTCATCACTATAACCTGACTAGAGGGAGGGAGCCAGTCATCACTATAACCTGACTAGAGGGAGCCAGTCATCACTATAACCTGACTAGAGGGAGGGAGCCAGTCATCACTATAACCTGACTGGAGGGAGGGAGCCAGTCATCACTATAACCTGACTAGAGGGAGGGAGCCAGTCATCACTATAACCTGACTAGAGGGAGGGAGCCAGTCATCACTATAACCTGACTAGAGGGAGGGAGCCAGTCATCACTATAACCTGACTAGAGGGAGGGAGCCAGTCATCACTATAACCTGACTAGAGGGAGCCAGTCATCACTATAACCTGACTAGAGGGAGCGAGCCAGTCATCACTATAACCTGACTAGAGGGAGCCAGTCATCACTATAACCTGACTAGAGGGAGGGAGCCAGTCATCACTATAACCTGACTAGAGGGAGGGAGCCAGTCATCACTATAACCTGACTAGAGGGAGCGAGCCAGTCATCAATATAACCTGACTAGAGGGAGCCAGTCATCACTATAACCTGACTAGAGGGAGGGAGCCAGTCATCACTATAACCTGACTAGAGGGAGCCAGTCATCACTATAACCTGACTAGAGGGAGCCAGTCATCACTTTAACCTGACTAGAGGGAGCCAGTCATCACTTTAACCTGACTAGAGGGAGCCAGTCATCACTATAACCTGACTAGAGGGAGCCAGTCATCACTATAACCTGACTAGAGGGAGCCAGTCATCACTATAACCTGACTAGAGGGAGGGAGCCAGTCATCACTATAACCTGACTAGAGGGAGGGAGCCAGTCATCACTATAACCTGACTAGAGGGAGCCAGTCATCACTATAACCTGACTAGAGGGAGCCAGTCACCACTATAACCTGACTAGAGGGAGGGAGCCAGTCATCACTATAACCTGACTAGAGGGAGGGAGCCAGTCATCACTATAACCTGACTAGAGGGAGCCAGTCATCACTATAACCTGACTAGAGGGAGGGAGCCAGTCATCACTATAACCTGACTAGAGGGAGGGAGCCAGTCATCACTATAACCTGACTAGAGGGAGGGAGCCAGTCATCACTATAACCTGACTAGAGGGAGCCAGTCATCACTATAACCTGACTAGAGGGAGCCAGTCATCAATATAACCTGACTAGAGGGAGCCAGTCATCACTATAACCTGACTAGAGGGAGCCAGTCACCACTATAACCTGACTAGAGGGAGGGAGCCAGTCATCACTATAACCTGACTAGAGGGAGCCAGTCATCACTATAACCTGACTAGAGGGAGGGAGCCAGTCATCACTATAACCTGACTAGAGGGAGGGAGCCAGTCATCACTATAACCTGACTAGAGGGAGCCAGTCATCACTATAACCTGACTAGAGGGAGGGAGCCAGTCATCACTATAACCTGACTAGAGGGAGCCAGTCATCACTATAACCTGACTAGAGGGAGCCAGTCATCACTATAACCTGACTAGAGGGAGGGAGCCAGTCATCACTATAACCTGACTAGAGGGAGCCAGTCATCACTATAACCTGACTAGAGGGAGGGAGCCAGTCATCACTATAACCTGACTAGAGGGAGCCAGTCATCACTATAACCTGACTAGAGGGAGGGAGCCAGTCATCACTATAACCTGACTAGAGGGAGGGAGCCAGTCATCAATATAACCTGACTAGAGGGAGGGAGCCAGTCATCACTATAACCTGACTAGAGGGAGGGAGCCAGTCATCACTATAACCTGACTAGAGGGAGCCAGTCATCACTATAACCTGACTAGAGGGAGGGAGCCAGTCATCAATATAACCTGACTAGAGGGAGGGAGCCAGTCATCAATATAACCTGACTAGAGGGAGCCAGTCATCAATATAACCTGACTAGAGGGAGGGAGCCAGTCATCACAATAACCTGACTAGAGGGAGCCAGTCATCACTATAACCTGACTAGAGGGAGGGAGCCAGTCATCACTATAACCTGACTAGAGGGAGCCAGTCATCACTATAACCTGACTAGAGGGAGCCAGTCATCACTATAACCTGACTAGAGGGAGCCAGTCGTCACTATAACCTGACTAGAGGGAGCCAGTCATCACTATAACCTGACTAGAGGGAGGGAGCCAGTCATCACTATAACCTGACTAGAGGGAGGGAGCCAGTCATCACTATAACCTGACTAGAGGGAGGGAGCCAGTCATCACTATAACCTGACTAGAGGGAGGGAGCCAGTCATCACTATAACCTGACTAGAGGGAGGGAGCCAGTCATCACTATAACCTGACTAGAGGGAGGGAGCCAGTCACCACTATAACCTGACTAGAGGGAGCCAGTCATCACTATAACCTGACTAGAGGGAGCCAGTCATCACTTTAACCTGACTAGAGGGAGCCAGTCATCACTATAACCTGACTAGAGGGAGGGAGCCAGTCATCACTATAACCTGACTAGAGGGAGGGAGCCAGTCATCACTATAACCTGACTAGAGGGAGGGAGCCAGTCATCACTATAACCTGACTAGAGGGAGGGAGCCAGTCATCACTATAACCTGACTAGAGGGAGCCAGTCATCACTATAACCTGACTAGAGGGAGGGAGCCAGTCATCACTATAACCTGACTAGAGGGAGGGAGCCAGTCATCACTATAACCTGACTAGAGGGAGCCAGTCATCACTATAACCTGACTAGAGGGAGGGAGCCAGTCATCACTATAACCTGACTAGAGGGAGGGAGCCAGTCATCACTATAACCTGACTAGAGGGAGCCAGTCATCACTATAACCTGACTAGAGGGAGGGAGCCAGTCATCACTATAACCTGACTAGAGGGAGGGAGCCAGTCATCACTATAACCTGACTAGAGGGAGGGAGCCAGTCATCACTATAACCTGACTAGAGGGAGGGAGCCAGTCATCACTATAACCTGACTAGAGGGAGCCAGTCACCACTATAACCTGACTAGAGGGAGGGAGCCAGTCATCACTATAACCTGACTAGAGGGAGCCAGTCATCACTATAACCTGACTAGAGGGAG
This sequence comes from Salmo salar, assembly GCF_965601325.2. Classification (NCBI taxonomy): domain Eukaryota; kingdom Metazoa; phylum Chordata; class Actinopteri; order Salmoniformes; family Salmonidae; genus Salmo; species Salmo salar. The sequence continues at coordinate 99,609,134 of NC_138292.1, read as the reverse complement.
CCAGTCATCACTATAACCTGACTAGAGGGAGCCAGTCATCACTATAACCTGACTAGAGGGAGGGAGCCAGTCATCACTATAACCTGACTAGAGGGGGTCAGTCATCACTATAACCTGACTAGAGGGAGCCAGTCATCACTATAACCTGACTAGAGGGAGCCAGTCATCACTATAACCTGACTAGAGGGAGGGAGCCAGTCATCACTATAACCTGACTAGAGGGAGGGAGCCAGTCATCACTATAACCTGACTAGAGGGAGGGGGCCGGTCATCACTATAACCTGACTAGAGGGAGGGAGCCAGTCATCACTATAACCTGACTAGAGGGAGCCAGTCATCACTATAACCTGACTAGAGGGAGCCAGTCATCACTATAACCTGACTAGAGGGAGGGAGCCAGTCATCAATATAACCTGACTAGAGGGAGGGAGCCAGTCATCACTATAACCTGACTGGAGGGAGCCAGTCATCACTATAACCTGACTAGAGGGAGCCAGTCATCACTATAACCTGACTAGAGGGAGCCAGTCATCACTATAACCTGACTAGAGGGAGCCAATTATCAATATAACCTGACTAGAGGGAGGGAGCCGGTCATCACTATAACCTGACTAGAGGGAGCCAGTCATCACTATAACCTGACTAGAGGGAGGGAGCCAGTCATCACTATAACCTGACTAGAGGGAGCCGGTCATCACTATAACCTGACTAGAGGGAGCCAGTCACCACTATAACCTGACTGGAGGGAGCCAGTCATCACTATAACCTGACTAGAGGGAGCCAGTCATCACTATAACCTGACTAGAGGGAGCCAGTCATCACTATAACCTGACTGGAGGGAGCCAGTCATCACTATAACCTGACTAGAGGGAGCCAGTCATCACTATAACCTGACTAGAGGGAGGGAGCCAGTCATCACTATAACCTGACTAGAGGGAGCCGGTCATCACTATAACCTGACTAGAGGGAGCCAGTCACCACTATAACCTGACTGGAGGGAGCCAGTCATCACTATAACCTGACTAGAGGGAGCCAGTCATCACTATAACCTGACTAGAGGGAGGGAGCCAGTCATCACTATAACCTGACTAGAGGGAGGGAGCCAGTCATCACTATAACCTGACTAGAGGGAGCCAGTCATCACTATAACCTGACTAGAGGGAGCCAGTCACCACTATAACCTGACTAGAGGGAGGGAGCCAGTCATCACTATAACCTGACTAGAGGGAGCCAGTCATCACTATAACCTGACTAGAGGGAGCCAGTCATCACTATAACCTGACTAGAGGGAGCCAGTCATCACTATAACCTGACTAGAGGGAGGGAGCCAGTCATCACTATAACCTGACTAGAGGGGGTCAGTCATCACTATAACCTGACTAGAGGGAGCCAGTCATCACTATAACCTGACTAGAGGGAGCCAGTCATCACTATAACCTGACTAGAGGGAGGGAGCCAGTCATCACTATAACCTGACTAGAGGGAGGGAGCCAGTCATCACTATAACCTGACTAGAGGGAGGGAGCCAGTCGTCACTATAACCTGACTAGAGGGAGGGAGCCAGTCATCACTATAACCTGACTAGAGGGAGCCAGTCATCACTATAACCTGACTAGAGGGAGGGAGCCAGTCATCAATATAACCTGACTAGAGGGAGGGAGCCAGTCATCACTATAACCTGACTAGAGGGAGCCAGTCATCACTATAACCTGACTAGAGGGAGCCAGTCATCACTATAACCTGACTAGAGGGAGCCAGTCATCACTATAACCTGACTAGAGGGAGCCAGTCATCACTATAACCTGACTAGAGGGAGGGAGCCAGTCATCACTATAACCTGACTAGAGGGAGCCAGTCATCACTATAACCTGACTAGAGGGAGGGAGCCAGTCATCACTATAACCTGACTAGAGGGAGCCGGTCATCACTATAACCTGACTAGAGGGAGGGAGCCAGTCATCACTATAACCTGACTAGAGGGAGCCAGTCATCACTATAACCTGACTAGAGGGAGGGAGCCAGTCATCAATATAACCTGACTAGAGGGAGGGAGCCGGTCATCACTATAACCTGACTAGAGGGAGCCAGTCATCACTATAACCTGACTAGAGGGAGGGAGCCAGTCATCACTATAACCTGACTAGAGGGAGCCGGTCATCACTATAACCTGACTAGAGGGAGGGAGCCAGTCATCACTATAACCTGACTAGAGGGAGCCAGTCATCAATATAACCTGACTAGAGGGAGCCAGTCACCACTATAACCTGACTGGAGGGAGCCAGTCATCACTATAACCTGACTAGAGGGAGCCAGTCATCACTATAACCTGACTAGAGGGAGCGAGCCAGTCATCACTATAACCTGACTAGAGGGAGGGAGCCAGTCATCACTATAACCTGACTAGAGGGAGGGAGACAGTCATCAATATAACCTGACCAGAAGAAGAAATACTCTAACCGACTGCCGTTATGATCCTGAAGTTTTCAGTAATTGACTACACCAGCGGTCGTCAAACTTTTTCCATTTGGTGACAATTTATCTTACCATTTCTACCGATCTGTGTGTCAGTTAGGATTTTCATGTGCACATTTTTGTGGAAGAGTTTCATTTAATTTATAATATAGTATCTCAAAATCATTGTCTGTGATTAACCTATATTCTATCTAAATGAAAGTTATACAAATCTACAAGTAACTATTATTGCCAACTATGTAAAAATAGCCTACATAAAGCCAACAAATATAAACATTGCAGCCTGCAGGTAGAAAATATCCTGATAAAAATAAATATCCTAGAAATCACATTGGCTGCACATGGCCTGTCTACAACAAACTGGAAACATTGTATCAACTGTCAACTGGGTCCTCTGAAACTTGTGATAGCAAGCTTGCAACATTGTATAAAATATTCTGGGTTTCCCGCGAAGTTTCCCGCGAAGGATAAGAAGTAATCAGGTATTTTATGACATTTCCACTGGATCAGAGCATTACATTTTTCCCTTTCATGCCGAGTGGAAATATTTTATGAAAATACTTTGAGGTACTATTGTCGTTTACTTGCTGTTTGAGGTGAAGAAAAATTTGCTTTGAGAAGCTCCACAACTCATTAGTGGTGGTGCATTAAGACAATCAGAAATACTATCAGACATCCCCAAATGGGCACATTTATAGACCTACATTTGCACACAGGCCAGGTAGACTAGTCCTACTTCTATATGTGTAACCAGGTAGACTAGTCCTACTTCTATATGTGTAACCAGGTAGACTAGTCCTACTTCTATATGTGTAACCAGGTAGACTAGTCCTACTTCTATATGTGTAACCAGGTAGACTAGTCCTACTTCTATATGTGTAACCAGGTAGACTAGTCCTACTTCTATATGTGTAACCAGGTAGACTAGTCCTACTTCTATATGTGTAACCAGGTAGACTAGTCCTACTTCTATATGTGTAACCAGGTAGACTAGTCCTACTTCTATATGTGTAACCAGGTAGACTAGTCCTACTTCTATATGTGTAACCAGGTAGACTAGTCCTACTTCTATATGTGTAACCAGGTAGACTAGTCCTACTTCTATATGGGTAATTAGGTAGACTAGTCCTACTTCTATATGTGTAACCAGGTAGACTAGTCCTACTTCTATATGTGTAACCAGGTAGACTAGTCCTACTTCTATATGGGTAACCAGGTAGACTAGTCCAACTTCTATATGTGTAACCAGGTAGACTAGTCCTACTTCTATATGAGAACCAGGTAGACTAGTCCTACTTCTATATGGGTAACCAGGTAGACTAGTCCTACTTCTATATGTGTAACCAGGTAGACTAGTCCTACTTATATATGTGTAACCAGGTAGACTAGTCCTACTTCTATATGTGTAACCAGGTAGACTAGTCCTACTTATATATGGGTAACCAGGTAGACTAGTCCTACTTCTATATGGGTAACCAGGTAGACTAGTCCTACTTCTATATGGGTAACCAGGTAGACTAGTCCTACTTCTATATGTGTAACCAGGTAGACTAGTCCTACTTCTATATGTGTAATTAGGTAGACTAGTCCTACTTCTATATGGGTAACCAGGTAGACTAGTCCTACTTCTATATGGGTAACCAGGTAGACTAGTCCTACTTCTATATGTGTAATCAGGTAGACTAGTCCTACTTCTATATGTGTAACCAGGTAGACTAGTCCTACTTCTATATGGGTAACCAGGTAGACTAGTCCTACTTCTATATGTGTAACCAGGTAGACTAGTCCTACTTCTATATGTGTAATTAGGTAGACTAGTCCTACTTCTATATGTGTAACCAGGTAGACTAGTCCTACTTCTATATGTGTAACCAGGTAGACTAGTCCTACTTCTATATGTGTAACCAGGTAGACTAGTCCTACTTCTATATGGGTAACCAGGTAGACTAGTCCTACTTCTATATGGGTAACCAGGTAGACTAGTCCTACTTCTATATGTGTAACCAGGTAGACTAGTCCTACTTCTATATGGGTAATTCAGGTGTGCGTCCTTACTCAACATTGACAGGAGTGTTTCAAACAAAAGACAATTAATAAATTGACAACAATCTTGCGGGGTCAGGTCTGGGTGGTCTGCCAGGGGCCGTTTCATTTAGTATCTGTTTGGGTCAGTTGGGGAATGATTGTATTTCCCCATAGTATGTTGTACCGAAGTTGACCGACTGAAAGGGAGTGTAACTTTATGACTATAATTACTGTTCCCTGAAGGAAAATAAATAAATCCTAAATCATTTCAGTTTGCTAAATCCAGTGGTTCTAACCAAGAGTCACCCAAATGGTCATTAATGTGGTTCTTCAATAATTACACATAATACTGTAGCTGTTTAGTTACAGTCACATGTTCAACTATCATCAGCTGATCCAGGAAATCATTTTCTGAATGACAAACATCACGACATGCAACAACAACCAAAGTGCTTCTTCATTCATTACTCTGGTAAAGACAGTTATGCCGTGCTCCACGTTGGATCCAACATCCCTAACAAATTGATGTTTATAATGTGTTATTGTCTGCTTGATTTACAGTAGGGTCTCGTTAGTCTGTTTGGACACAGAGATACTTAGCTCATAATGTGTAGAGAACTGTTCCTTGATGGATAGGCTATTGTTCAACACACAGAGCTATTTTCCTTTATTCAGGACATTTAGAATGACAACACATTACAGAGTAGCCTAGTGGGATTATTCACAAAATTATCTGGTGATCAGGTTATGAAATGTCATGACAAATACATTTTAGTTTCCATGTTTCACCTGAAATATTAAATGATTTATAGTCCTAGGTCTATGTTGTTGTTAGGTGAAGTTATGGGTCCTACAGTAGGTCTATGTTGTTGTTAGGTGAAGTTATGGGTCCTACAGTAGGTCTATGTTGTTGTTAGGTGAAGTTATGGGTCCTACAGTAGGTCTATGTTGTTGTTAGGTGAAGTTATAGGTCCTACAGTAGGTCTATGTTATTGTTAGGTGAAGTTATGGGTCCTACAGTAGGTCTATGTTGTTGTTAGGTGAAGTTATGGGCCAATTTGGCAAACAGTGTACAAACCCTCATTGTCAGGCTGATGAAAAAGCCAAAGAGCATTTTACTGGTTGAAGTGTTTTTTTAAGTACAAAGCGGTTGATTTGCGATGATGACACAAACATTATATTAAGCAGGAGATTCAAGCGAGCCTTACAATTATAATCCAAAGTAGTGTGAAATGAACTCATTAGCAACCTGGTAATGGAGGTTACTCCCCTGAGCAAAAATCTTTTCTCACCAGCAAACATAGAAAAGGGCCTCCAATCTTAGATGTTACTACTAATGTGAAAACAAGACAAAATATGACTATTGTTGCTCATTTTAAGACAAATGTCAAGTAATCATTACATTCATTACAGATGTCAATTGTTGTTCAACATCATGGCTACGCTGTTGGCATCACCTTTTACAGTGGATTTCTGCTGTTGTGGGCCTTTAACCATCTGTATGACTTTGTCATTCACACAGGAGAGAGACAGTGACTATAGTGGATCCTCTGGGGAGCCTCAACAACCTCATGATGCTGATAAGGCAGAGAAGAGTCTCTCCAGATCAGAACTCCTCAAGAAACACCAGCAGAGACCCACAGGGAAGAGAACTCACCGCTGCTCTGACTGTGGGAAGAGATTCACCTCATCAGCAGGCATTAAAATTCACCAGAGAACACACACAGGAGAGAAACCTTTTAGCTGTGATCAATGTGGGAAGAGTTTTACTCAGCTAATCAACCTGATATCACACCAGAGAACACACACAGGAGAGAAACCTTTTAGCTGTGATCAATGTGGGAAGAGTTTTACTCATTCAACCAGCCTGAAATTACACCAGAGACCACACACAGGAGAGAAACCTTTTAGCTGTGATCAATGTGGGAAGAGTTTTACTCATCGAAGCAGCCTGATATCACACCAGAGAATACACACAGGAGAGAAACCGTATATCTGTGATGAGTGTGGGAAGAGTTTTGTTCAATCTGGCGAACTGAAGATACACCAGAGAAGACACACAGGAGAGAAACCTTATAGCTGTACTCGATGTGGCAAGAGTTTTGTTCAATCTGGCGAACTGAAGATACACCAGAGAACACACACAGGAGAGAAATCTTATAGCTGTGGTCAATGTGGGAAGCGTTTTGGTCAATCTGGCCAGCTGACATCACACCAGAGAACACACACAGGAGAGAAATCTTATAGCTGTGATCAATGTGGGACAAGATTTGCTTGGCTAACCAGCCTAGTATCACACCAAAGAACACACACGGGAGAAAAACCTTATAGCTGTGGTCAATGTAACAAGAGATACTCCGATAAAAGACATCTGATCAAACATCAGAAAATACATGAATGAGTTGTTTCATGATATCAATGATATAATCTCACAATGTAGAATGTTTTAACATTGTAGTAGGAGTATTTTAATGATGTCACAATGTAGAACCCTAAACGTTTGCCCCCTGTTCTATTGATTTCAGCATGATATGGATATTAGCCTCAGGGGGAAAATCCAGGCTCTGAAATGGAAGAGTTACTATTTATGTGATTTAACAAAAAGTGACAAACACAAAAATAGTTTTACATTTACCATGTTGGTGACCCACTGGAATCAAAATGCAACACTTCAAAATGTAGCTAGCTGTTTTCTACAAATTGTCCTCTAACCAGGGATGTACACATTACTCCCAGATTCCATGTGGATTTTGAGCTGTTAGTTTAACAGGACGTGCAACCTCATCTCCCTCCTCTCACAAAAATGATTTCAACATGATATCGATGAGTTATGACAAATAAGTGTTGCGTTCCTTTGTTTAGCGACCCCTAAATTTAAATTCATCACTCCAAAATGTAGCTGTCTGTCTTCTGCAGGTTGTCCTCTAACCAGTGAGGTAAAATATATCTCCCATTTCCATGTGTTTTTTTAGTTGTGTTAGTTTCAACATCATGTACAACCTGATTTCCCCCCTAATCGATATCAGTGATTTATTGCTACTTGTCAAAACAACAGTGTTTCTGGTGCAGTTTATAAGGAGCTTGTTTAAAAAAATACAAGTAATATGATTATTGTGGCAGATGTTTGTGTACATAGCACATTTTATGTTTAGGTTTTCAATATATCACAAACTGTTTCTGCATATTGGTTATTGATTTAGACACGTTAAAACTGTGTTTTGACATTGGGGCTATCCCACCCAGCAAAATGTCATTGAAAAGCTGTTGAAAATAAGACGATGCAACCAAATATTTCATATTTACATTTCATGTAACATTTAGTAATGATATTTATGCAACCAACTGACAATTTTTTTGTGCAATTATATTGACATTCTTGCCCTGCTTTTAGAATATCAGGGTTCATTCTCACATGGGTAGGCAGTCAAAAAGTGTTGTGTTTTGCGTTTATCCAGTGTGTTGCCATGGATCACAATTTATTTTGACGGCTTTTCCGTATTGGAGATGAGTTTTGTTTGGGCTCGTTCCAAGGAGACGAGAGTTCTAGAAGCTAGTGGGTTTTAGGAAGACGAGAGTTCTAGAAGCTAGTGAGTTTTAGGAAGACGAGAGTTCTAGAAGCTAGTGGGGGAAAAATATAAGGTTCTAGAAATATGTTTCTTCGTGTTTTTAATTGTTGACAGCCAGTAGACACCATGTTTATATTGGTGAAGGTGAAGCATTGTTGTTGATTATAATGTGAAATGGAAGTTGTTTTCTGTTGATGGTGAGCAAACTTCTAAAGTGTTATTCTTTGGTTTTTCCTTTTTATGTTTTGAAGTTGGACTTTAGCACGTCTAGCGCGTTAGCACGTCTAGCGCGTTAGCACGTCTAGCGCGTTAGCACGTCTAGCCCGTTAGCACGTCTAGCGCGTTAGCACGTCTAGCGCGTTAGCACGTCTAGCTCGTTAGCACGTAGGACGCACTGATTGGTGTCACCTCGTTAGTCAGTATGTGTTACACCTGTGCTGGCTTGTCCATCTCGTTAGTGGGAAGGTGTTTCACCTGAGCTGGTCCAGGTTCTATTTAAGAGTGTCTGGCCCAGTGCTCCAGTTGTCTTGATACATGTGGAGAGTCAACACCTTTAGTTGCTCTACCTTTTTGGTTTACTTCCTGTCTTTAAGTTTGGTGTGGGTTTTTCTTTTGTTTGTCTCTTCTTGGGCAGATTTAGTGGGTCTCATGGTGGGTGTCTTTTAGGTCCCAGTTGTTGTTACTAGTCAACTTTCAGTGGACACTGAGAGCAAAATTGCAAGATTATGTTATTATACTTTTATTGCATCAAATGGTTGTTTTATGCAACAGAATGGAGGGTTCTTAGAACTATTGTGTCTGTGTTCTACTGAGGATGGGCCTCTGGGAGAAAACACTGACAGGAGATTTACAATGTCTTTTGGGTGATAAAACCTAAAGAGACCGCATTCCAGAGCATGAGTTAATGTTTCTGTTCTATATGGTACCAGGGAGAGATGACCCCAGGGCCAGACCCTGGTCTCTACACAAAGAGTACTGTTTCTACAGCAGATACTGTCTGCTGAGAATTATAAGTATCTTTCATACAAATCTTAACCTTGTGACCCGTTCTATACATCTGTTGTTGGTCATGTAGGTTGAAAGGGGTGCATCTTGGCTTTAAAAGACCTTTGTACTTTTGTCTCATGGCTCTCAACGAATCATCTGGGGGTGATTCATCTCTCAACGAATCATCTGGGGGTGGTTCATCTCTCAACGAATCATCTGGGGGTGGTTCATCTCTCAACGAATCATCTGGGGGTGGTTCATCTCTCAACGAATCATCTGGGGGTGGTTCATCTCTCAACGAATCATCTGGGGGTGATTCATCTCTCAACGAATCATCTGGGGGTGATTCATCTCTCAATTAATCATCTGGGGGTGATTCATCTCTCAATGAATCATCTGGGGGTGATTCATCTCTCAATGAATCATCTGGGGGTGATTCGTCTACCAGCCATCATTATCGTAGAACACTCAATCGATTCACTTTGTATGTGTGTGTTGTATTGACCTGCTGCCTTATAAGTGAATAAAGATTTAGTTTTAGAGTAACTCTGACTTGTGTGATAAGTTTGTCTCCTCATTTGATATTAAAGAAATTAACCACCACATTTGGCGATGTGAATCTTGACTTGGTAACCGCTCCTGGTGACCTGGGTAAATGGTGCAGCAGGGATCCCTCTAACTTGGGATCTCAGGGAGACCACACTTCAGGAACAGAACAAATGGACCCACCTTTGTTCTGAGAGGCAGCGAGCTGAGTGGATACCACATCTCCAACGTAGTTTAAAAAAGAAAGAGGTGAGCGAAGCACGCAAAGTGGAGTTTTTAGAAAATCCTCGTAGGCTCTGAGTGTGTATTCCTGTGTGGAAGTGTAAACAGGGCCCAGTCAGTAGGCTCTGGGTGTGTATTCCTGTGTGGTGTAAACAGGGCCCAGTCAGGAGGCTCTGAGTGTGTATTCCTGTGTGGAGGTGTAAACAGGGCCCAGTCAGGAGGCTCTGAGTGTGTATTCCTGTGTGGAAGTGTAAACAGGGCCCAGTCAGTAGGCTCTGGGTGTGTATTCCTGTGTAGAGGTGTAAACAGGGCCCAGTCAGTAGGCTCTGAGTGTGTATTCCTGTGTGAGGGGGCACCTTGGAGGCGTAAACAGGGCCGAGTCAGTGGAGGATGAGCTGAGAGTCAGTCGACTCAGACACCTATCATTGGTCGGTTGCGGGCGACCTAGAGCTGTCCTGACACTGAATTGATCACAGTGGGGATTGGTCTGTAGGGGTGAGGGGCCAGGGTGACTGTGGGTTCTGTGTGAAACACGGTAGCTGGTTAAACTCTATTGGAAGAAGGACCTCATTCTGAAAAGTGTCTGTGTGACTCTCAGAAGTGGTGAATTCCAATGATTTTAAACGTGCTGCCAGGTATGCCCTGGGTTCGGTCATTTAGCGTTAAATATCTAGAATCTGTGTGAACGAGATGACAACTAGAATCTGTGTGAACGAGATGACAACTAGAATCTGTGTGAACGAGATGACAACTAGAATCTGTGTGAACGAGATGACAACTAGAATCTGTGTGAACGAGATGACAACTAGAATCTGTGTGAACGAGATGACAACTAGAATCTGTGTGAACGAGATGACAACTACAATCTGTGTGAACGAGATGACAACTAGAATCTGTGTGAACGAGATGACAACTAGAATCTGTGTGAACGAGATGACAACTAGAATCTGTGTGAACGAGATGACAACTAGAATCTGTGTGAACTAGATGACAACTAGAATCTGTGTGAACGAGATGACAACTAGAATCTGTGTGAACAAGATGACAACTAGAATCTGTGTTTACTAGTTAAGACCATTTATGATATAGTACAAGATAGTAAGGTGCACCTGTAATTGTTTTAAACATGTAATTATTTTAAACCTGGACCCCATTTCATATTTTCTGATATGAGAGTTGTGTGACTGTGATATGAGAGTTGTGTGACTGTGGTATGAGAGTTGTGTGACTGTGGTATGAGAGTTGTGTGACTGTGGTATGAGAGTTGTGTGACTGTGGTATGAGAGTTGTGTGACTGTGGTATGAGAGTTGTGTGACTGAGTCATAATCTGATGTTGGATAGTAACAGAGTCTATAGTTCCTCCTAGAGATCTATAGTTCCTCCTAGAGATCTATAGTTCCTCCTAGAGATCTATAGTGCCTCCTAGAGATCTATAGTTCCTCCTAGAGATCTATAGTTCCCACAGAGATCTGTAGTGCCTCACAGAGATCTATAGTTCCTCCTAGAGATCATAGTTCCTCCTAGAGATCTATAGTTCCTCACAGAGATCTATAGTTCCTCCTAGAGATCTATAGTTCCTCCTAGAGATCTATAGTTCCTCCTAGAGATCTATAGTTCCTCCTAGAGATCTATAGTTCCTCCTAGAGATCTATAGTTCCTTTAGAGATCTGTAGTTCCTCACAGAGATCTATAGTTCCTCCTAGAGATCTATAGTTCCTCCTAGAGATCTATAGTTCCTCCTAGAGATCTATAGTTCCTCCTAGAGATCTATAGTTCCTCCTAGAAATCTATAGTTCCTCCTAGAGGTCTATAGTTCCTCCTAGAGGTCTATAGTTCCTCCTAGAGGTCTATAGTTCCTCCTAGAGGTCTATAGTTCCTCCTAGAGATCTATAGTTCCTCCTAGAGATCTATAGTTCCTCATATAGAAATATGCTTAATCAGATGATTGACATGTGGATAATAAGCTTTATTATAACGTTATCTTGGGGTTCCGTTCCTTCACTGCCCATCATAGAAGATCACGGGGTGGTATTGAGAGGGGGATGATATTTTAGAAAGCAGCGGAAGGTCTATAGTTCCTGTGAGGCTTGATTTTGCCGTGGTCTCTGGGAGGTTAGAGAACCGTTGAGGATCCCATGGTCATTGTCCGGGAAACAAAAGTTTATTTTTGGTTCCGTTGTGAGTATGTTTGGAGAGCTGCTTCGTAGCTGTGGAGAGTCCTTGAAAAAGCAAATGGAATGGTTGTCATGACTACCTGAGAATGTCTTATGTTTTCTATGGATTCTGTGAAAATATGATGAATTGTATGTGTGTATAATGATTAGTAGAGATTTGATGAAGTAATACTGGGAATATAATTAGATACAATTTAAACAACCCATATATAGACGAACGTAGGCTTTGAGTTGGTATCTTTAATGGATCATTTGATAAAGATGAGGTTTAAGCATTATTAAACTGTCTATAAAGTCTGGGCAGTTGTCTCAGAAACTGGAGTGAATCACAGGTAAACTAACAATATTGTAGACTTGATGCTAAATACAGATTTTTCAGCTTTAGTGTGTATATCGTATCCACTTAGTTATGTTAGGAAGTTTTCCATCTTTACGACCGGCCCTGGTAACTTCACCCCAACTTCTATGATCTCTAGAACACAGTAACTTAACAACATAAGTGTTTTACTGACATTTTTGGGAAATTTAAGGGAAAATAAAAAATCCAGCCGCAGCAGAGCTCCAAGTCCCATGGGGACGTCCTCTAGGGCGTGGATGTTCTCCCCATCAAAGGCCAGCGGGATTTCACTCTCATGGTGAAATGGATTTCCACCGATGTGCAGTAAAGGAGTGAAGAGCGGTGAAATCTGTGTCAACAAAAGTAAGAAAAGATTAATACACATACAATTAACAAAGAACATAACAAATGTTCAGCTGTAGTTTTATATAAGTATGCACACCTATGTTTATGAAGAAACAGATGATTGGTGCATAGACATACCTTGTCACGGACATAAAGGCCACTCGGGTCCTCATTGAAGAGGTAGGGCAAGAGCAGAATCGCTGCTGTGGTCTCCAGTCCTAGTAAAGTAAAGCAATGATCTTACTACACTTGCTAATTTTATTACAAAATACATTAGAGAAAGGGAAGGAATAAGAGCAAATCCCTCTTCTGTATTGTCCTTCAGGGACTGTCAAAATAGCAGGATGATGTCCTCACCCCTGCCTCGCCTCTCTACCTCTGATAGTCCTTGAATTCTCTTTTTGTCTATATCCATTCCATGGACTTGATTCATTTCTGAGAAGATCTGAAAAGATCATTTGCACACATTTGTATGCTAATAGATTTCACTTTGTATTGACTGCTATGTAGGTTAAATGTACACTTCAAATGCAGCTGTCCTACAACATATCTGTACCTTCTTCTTGATCCCAATTGCATTGTGTCCATGTTCTGTCCTATAAGAGTTTCAAAGGAAGAGAAAATGTGTCAAAGAATAGTCTTTAAAAAAACCTAAATATATATATTAAATAAATATTGAAAGATACAATGTAATGTAAAATAGAAGAACATATTGGAGAAAGCACTAGCCAATACAGTACTGCCATACAGTAACAGTACTGCCATAAAGGCCTAATATCACATTTCAAGATATCTTTGTACACAAATTGTTCAATATTTTATCAGGCTGACTTGAAAGAATATACGCAACATTTTGCTGCGTGGCAATACTGTGTTTGGATTCTGAAGGGCATTTATACAAAAGAGGTAGTCTAGACACTGTATTAATACCATTATGCATTTGAATCCCATCTACAGCTACCATCAAGATATTAATTTCCCTCCACAAGGGGGCGGACATGTAACGTTTCCAAAATGGGATAGTATTGTACATGTAACGTTTCCAAAATGGGATAGTATTGTACATGTAACGTTTCCAAAATGGGATAGTATTGTCCATGTAACGTTTCCAAGATGGGATAGTATTGTACATGTAACGTTTCCAAAATGGGATAGTATTGTACATGTAACGTTTCCAAAATGGGATAGTATTGTCCATGTAACGTTTCCAAAATGGTATAGTATTGTACATGTAACGTTTCCAAAATGGGATAGTATTGTACATGTAACGTTTCCAAAATGGTATAGTATTGTACATGTAACGTTTCCAAAATGGGATAGTATTGTACATGTAACGTTTCCAAAATGGGATAGTATTGTACATGTAACATTTCCAAAATGGGATAGTGTTGTACATGTAACGTTTCCAAAATGGGATAGTATTGTACATGTAACGTTTCCAAAATGGGATAGTATTGTCCATGTAACGTTTCCAAAATGGTATAGTATTGTACATGTAACGTTTCCAAAATGGGATAGTATTGTACATGTAATGTTTCCAAAATGGGATAGTATTGTACATGTAACGTTTCCAAAATGGGATAGTATTGTACATGTAATGTTTCCAAAATGGGATAGTATTGTACATGTAATGTTTCCAAAATGGGATAGTATTGTACATGTAACGTTTCCAAAATGGGATAGTATTATCCATGTAACGTTTCCAAAATGGGATAGTATTGTACATGTAACGTTATGCCCCCTTGTGAGTTAATAGTATTGCATGCTGTAGCAGCCTATATAAAGAGGAAGACCTCTATTGACGATTCAGTTCGTTGTAACATCTGGTCTGGACAGGTCACCGTCCTTAGTTAGTTAGTAAACGAAGCTAACGTTAGTAGAAGCTGCTGCAGCTCCAATACAGTATGAGTTGAGACGGTGAACTGATGTTGAATTACACCTCTGTTGCTAGGCAGAACTTTAGTCACATGAGTTCTTCCTCACTTGACCTGACCTGACCTCAGCCTAAATTCCTCACTCCTCCCCACCTCACGGCTGTCCTGTTGACTTGTTCCAGACTGTGGCCCTTCTCCTCCCCACCTCACGGCTGTCCTGTTGACTTGTTCCAGACTGTGGTCCTTCTCCTCCCCACCTCACAGCTGTCCTGTTGACTTGTTCCAGACTGTGGCCCTTCTCCTCCCCACCTCACGGCTGTCCTGTTGACTTGTTCCAGACTGTGGCCCTTCTCCTCCCCACCTCACGGCTGTCCTGTTGACTTGTTCCAGACTGTGGCCCTTCTCCTCCCCACCTCACGGCTGTCCTGATGACTTGTTCCAGACTGTGGCCCTTCTCCTCCCCACCTCACGGCTGTCCTGTTGACTTGTTCCAGACTGTGGCCCTTCTCCTCCCCACCTCACGGCTGTCCTGATGACTTGTTCCAGACTGTGGCCCTTCTCCTCCCCACCTCACGGCTGTCCTGTTGACTTGTTCCAGACTGTGGTCCTTCTCCTCCCCACCTCACGGCTGTCCTGTTGACTTGTACCAGACTGTGGCCCTTCTCCTCCCCACCTCACGGCTGTCCTGTTGACTTGTTCCAGACTGTGGCCCTTCTCCTCCCCACCTCACGGCTGTCCTGTTGACTTGTTCCAGACTGTGGCCCTTCTCCTCCCCACCTCACGGCTGTCCTGTTGACTTGTTCCAGACTGTGGCCCTTCTCCTCCCCACCTCACGGCTGTCCTGTTGACTTGTTCCAGACTGTGGCCCTTCTCCTCCCCACCTCACGGCTGTCCTGTTGACTTGTTCCAGACTGTGGCCCTTCTCCTCCCCACCTCACGGCTGTCCTGTTGACTTGTTCCAGACTGTGGTCCTTCTCCTCCCCACCTCACGGCTGTCCTGTTGACTTGTACCAGACTGTGGCCCTTCTCCTCCCCACCTCACGGCTGTCCTGTTGACTTGTTCCAGACTGTGGTCCTTCTCCTCCCCACCTCACGGCTGTCCTGTTGACTTGTTCCAGACTGTGGCCCTTCTCCTCCCCACCTCACGGCTGTCCTGTTGACTTGTTCCAGACTGTGGCCCTTCTCCTCCCCACCTCACGGCTGTCCTGTTGACTTGTTCCAGACTGTGGCCCTTCTCCTCCCCACCTCACGGCTGTCCTGTTGACTTGTTCCAGACTGTGGTCCTTCTCCTCCCCACCTCACGGCTGTCCTGTTGACTTGTTCCAGACTGTGGCCCTTCTCCTCCCCACCTCACAGCTGTCCTGTTGACTTGTTCCAGACTGTGGCCCTTCTCCTCCCCACCTCACGGCTGTCCTGTTGACTTGTTCCAGACTGTGGTCCTTCTCCTCCCCACCTCACGGCTGTCCTGTTGACTTGTTCCAGACTGTGGTCCTTCTCCTCCCCACCTCACGGCTGTCCTGTTGACTTGTTCCAGACTGTGGTCCTTCTCCTCCCCACCTCACGGCTGTCCTGTTGACTTGTTCCAGACTGTGGACCTTCTTCTTCCATAGGATCCCTGACGTCTAACAATAACACATTCTGACAGAATTTAAACGTTCTACATTCCCCTCAAACAGTGACATGAATAAGGATATTTCATATTTTCAAGTTCAGAACCCATCACCTGCTATGTAAAAGAGAGAAGAATGCACAATGGTCAATGCTATCTGGGATCCTTGGGACATCCCTACCCTAAACCCTAACCTTAACCCCCTACCTTAACCATTTTAAATGTCAACTTCAACGGGCTAGGGACGTCCCAAGGATGTATCTCTACCTGGAAATACATGATCAAAGTGATTGATATTTGGTATTCAGCCGTCATAAAGCTTTATTTACTTTAATGGACTACTAAAATAGTGACTTTGTCAGACAGCATAGACAGCAGCTCTACACTTTATTGACTGACTGATCAATTCATCCTTCCATCCCTCCTCAGCCTTCCTCTCCTCTGAAGACCCAGTGAGGGTGGAGCTCAGTCAGAGAGCTGTTGAGGGACTGGTTAGGCAGAACACTTCTACAGCCAGAGAGGTGAGAGGTCACACATGGTTTAGATGGTAAATATTTATGTCCCCTTAGCGATTCATCACGTCAGCAAAAGGGAATATGTTCCATCATCTATGTTTATTTACATTAGTGCAAATTGTCCACTGATATGGGTGTAATTTCTCACCCCTTTTGGCTGTATGAAAGTTAATTTCCCCTCAGACACACACATTTGTTCTTTGATATTATGAAGGTCATTTGTGTCAAATGTATTTTTCCCCTCATTCACCCCATCTCTTTACATTGCTTATGTATATTCAGTGGCCTAACTGCGTCCAGACTATGTCAAAGGCCCATCCTGGTAGATCTGAACCTAATGCAGCTTGGAGTGATCGGATGACAGAAGTCACATGTAGGTGCCAGGTGTAACTGAGGCCATAGATGCTCCATATCCATTACTTTGAGTGTTTTATATAATATGACTAAATGTGTTTCTGTGTTGCAGGGACAGTCAAGAAATGGAACAGCAAGGCCACAGAACATGACATAAGCAGAGCTGTGGGAGACCACCTCAAGCCCCTGGTAGAGCCGGGGGTGGTGTTTACCACTCCACCACGCCTTCAGCAGGCTGGAAAAGTGGGATTGATCTGGTTGATCCATTTGTTTGTTTCAATGTTTAATAGTTGAATCCTTTGATTTCAACATACATCATTTATACTGTTTTTCATACTAAGATGGACCAAGATATATATATTTTGTTTAAAAAAAATAACATGTATTTAACTAGGCAAGAACAAATTCTTATTTACAATGATGGTCTACAGGGGAACAGTGAGTTAACTTCCTTGTTCAGGGTTAGAATGACAGATTTTTACCTTGACAGCTCTGGGATTCAATCCAGCACATTTTCAGTTACTGGCCCTACACTCTAACCACTAGGCTACCTGCTGCCCAAAATATGTGTTGCTTTTGCAAGAGTCTGTTGATTGGTCGGTCATTGGGTTTATTCGTTTCACAAAATGTTCAAATCAAGCATTATTTATATAGCAAATTTCAGACATTGCTTCATAGAAAGAAAATGAAAAAAACTCAAATTTACTACACAACAGGATAAAAAACAGATTAAATGGGAAACTAATGTGCATTTTAAGGAAATGCCATTTGATAAAAATATTAACAATATGATGCAATATCCAACCCAAAATATAAGCTTGTTTTACTACATTCCCCAACAAGAAAACCAAAAATGTCGCTTACTTAGAAGAGGGAACTAACAAAGAGTCACTGGCAAAAACCACAACTAAACAGGTGGGGTTTTAGGAGGGGCTCTGAAAGACACTATGGGGGTGTCCACTGGAAGTTGACTAGTAACAACAACTGGGACCTAAAAGACACCCACCATGAGACCCACTAAATCTGCCCAAGAAGAGGAAAACAAAATAAAAACCCACACCAAACTTAAAGACAGGAAGCAAACCAAAAAGGTGGAGCAACTAAAGGTGTTGACTCTCCACATGTATCAAGACAACTGGAGCACTGGGCCAGACACTCTTAAATAGAACCTGGACCAGCTCAGGTGAAACACCTTCCCACTAACGAGATGGACAAGCCAGCACAGGTGTAACACATACTGACTAACGAGGTGACACCAATCAGTGCGTCCTACGTGCTAACGAGCTAGACGTGCTGACGGGCTAACGAGCTAGACGTGCTCAAGTCCAACCTCAAAACATAAATGGAAAAACCAAAGCCTGTAACACCTTCCCCCTTAAGACAACAAATATATCCTACATTTCTTTAGGACAAGTTTGCTCACCACCAACAGAAAACAACTTCCATTTCACATTATAATCAACTACAATGCTTCACCTTCACCAATATAAACATGGTGTCTACTGGCTGTCATCAAGAAAAAAATATTTTCCCCCACTAGCTTCTAGAACTCTCGTCTTCCTAAAACCCACTAGCTTCTAGAACTCTCATCTTCCTAAAACTCACTAGCTTCTAGAACTCTCGTCTTCCTAAAACTCACTAGCTTCTAGAACTCTCGTCTTCCTAAAACCCACTAGCTTCTAGAACTCATCTTCCTAAAACTCACTAGCTTCTAGAACTCTCATCTTCCTAAAACTCACTAGCTTCTAGAACTCTCGTCCCCTTGGAACGAGCCCAAACAAAACTCATCTCTAATACGGAAAAACGTGCAGTCAAAATAAATTGTGATCCATGGCAACGAACTGGCTAAACACAAAACACTAAACTTTTTAACTGCCCACCCTTGAGACAATCAGCAACCAAGTTGTCCTCACCACAGACATGTCTGATTTCAAGAGGAAACTCCTGCAATATCCATAGTAACTTTCCACCTCACTGCAGAGCTTCTCTCTCTTTTCAGGGTTCACTAGATAGGCATGTTGTTGGATCGGGGCCCAGTCCCCAATGTCATGCTCTAGTACATTTGGGTTGGCACATCTGAGAATGAACCCTGATATTATAAAAGCAGGGCAACAATGTCAATATAATTGTACCAAAAAATGGTCAGTTGGTTACATTAATAATAATCATTACTAAATGTTACATGAAATGTAAATATGAAATATTTGGTTGCATAGTCTACTTTCAACAGTTTTTCAATGACATGTTGCTAGGTGGGATATCCCCAATGTCAAAACACAGTTTTAACGTGTCCAAATCAATAACCAATATGCAGAAACAGTTTGTGATAAATTGAAAACCTAAACATAACATGTGCTATATACACAAACATCTGCCACAATAATCATATTACTTGTATTATTTAAAACAAGCACCTTATAAACTGCACAAGCACCAAAAACGCTGTTGTTTTGACAAGTAGCAATAAATCACTGATATCAATTAGGGGGGAAATCAGGTTGTACGTGCTGTTGAAACGAACACAACTAAAAAAACACATGGAAATGGGAGATATATTTTACCTCACTGGTTAGAGGACAACCTGCAGAAGACAGTCAGCTACATTTTGGAGTGATGCATTTAAATGTCGGGGTCACTAAACAAAGGAACACAACACTTATTTGTCATAACTCATCGCTAAAATCATTTGTGTGACAGAAGGGAGATGAGGTTGCAAGTCCTGTTAAAACTAACAGCTCAAAAACCACACAGAATCTGGGAATAATGTGTACATCACTGGTTAGAGGACAACTTGTAGAAAACAGCTAACTACATTTTGAAGTGTTGCATTTTGATTCAAGTGGGTCACCAACATGGTAAGTGTAACACAGCTCTTTTTTTGTTAGTACTTTTTGTTAAATCACATAAATAGTAACTCTTCCATTTCAGAGCCTGGATTTTCCCCCTGAGGCTAATATCCATATCATGCTGAAATCAATAGAACAGGGGGCAAACGTTTAGGGTTCTACATTGTGACATCATTAAAATACTCCTTCTACAATGTTAAACATTCTACATTGTGACATCATTAAAATACTCCTTCTACAATGTTAAAACATTCTACATTGTGACATTAATTCATTGATATCATGAAATAACTCCATGTATTTTCTGATGTTTGATCAGAGAGCTTTTATCAAAGTATCTCTTGTCACACTGATCACAGCTATAAGATTTCTCTCCTGTGTGTGTTCTCTGGTGTAGAGTCAGAATGCTTGATGCAGCAAAACTCTTCCCACATTGAGTACAGCTATAAGGTTTCTCTCCTGTGTGTCTTCTCTGGTGCACTGTCAGATCTGTAGATTGAACAAAACTCTTCCCACATTGAGTACAGCTATAAGGTTTCTCTCCTGTGTGTATTCTCTGGTGCGACTCTCAGATCTGTCAGATTGAACAAAACTCTTCCCACATTGACCACAGCTATAAGATTTCTCTCCTGTGTGTATTCTCATGTGTTTCGTTAGACCACTAGAGTCAGTAAAACTCTTCCCACATTGAGTACAGCTATAAGATTTCTCTCCTGTGTGTATTCTCATGTGTTTCGTTAGACCACTAGAGTCAGTAAAACTCTTCCCACATTGACCACAGCTATAAGATTTATCTCCTGTGTGTATTCTCTGGTGCACTCTCAGACCTGTAGATTGAACAAAACTCTTCCCACATTCACCACAGCAATAAGATTTCTCTCCTGTGTGTGTTCTCTGATTAATTTTAATGCCTGATGAGGTGAATCTCTTCCCACAGTCAGAGCAGCAGTGAGTTCTCTTCCCTGTGGGTCTCTGCAGGTGTTTATTGAGGAGTTCTGATCTAGAGAGACTCTTCTCTGCCTCTTCAGCATCATGAGGTTGTTGAGGCTCCCCAGAGGATCCACGACTGTCCCACCTCTCTCCTGTGTGAACAACAAAGTCAGACAGATGGTTAAAGGCCCACAACAGCAGAAATCCACTGTTTATTTGAGGTAAAAGGTGATGCCCAGATCATACCCATGAAGTTATACAACAACTGATGTCTGTAAAATTATTTGACCATTAAGACAGTCAACTTAGCAACAATCATATTTTGTCTTGTTTTCAAATTAGTAGAAACTAGAAATAAGTTTTTAAAGTTGTTGTAACTCTAAGCAGTGTGCCAGACGACTTTTGGTCTCCAATATAGGCCCCTTTCTGTGTTTGCTAATATTGCGCTTTGCCATCTGCCTGACAATGAGTGTTTGTCCACTAAGTGTTTAACATAACTTCTCCTAACAACAACATAGACCTACTGTAGGACCCATAACTTCTCCTAACAACAACATAGACCTACTGTAGGACCCATAACTTCACCTAATAACAACATAGACCTACTGTAGGACCCAAAACTTCACATAACAACAACATAGACCTACTGTAGGACCCATAACTTCACCTAACAACAACATAGACCTACTGTAGGACCCAAAACTTCACCTAACAATAACATAGACCTACTGTAGGACCCATAACTTCACCTAACAACAACATAGACCTACTGTAGGACCCATAACTTCACCTAACAATAACATAGACCTACTGTAGGACCCATAACTTCACCTAACAATAACACAGACCTACTGTAGGACCCATAACTTCACCTAACAACAACATAGACCTACTGTAGGACCCATAACTTCACCTAACAACAACATAGACCTACTGTAGGACCCATAACTTCACCTAACAACAACATAGACCTACTGTAGGACCCATAACTTCACCTAACAACAACATAGACCTAGGACTATAAATCATTTAATATTTCAGGTGAAACATGGAAACTAAAATGTCTTTGTCATGACATTTCATAACCTGATCACCAGATAATTTTGTGAATAATCCAACTAGGCTACTCTGTAATGTGTTGTCATTCTAAATGTCCTGAATATAGGAAAATAGCTCTGTGTGTTGTACAATAGCCTATCCATCAAGGAACAGGTCTCTACACATGATGAGCTAAGTATCTCTGTGTCCAAACAGACTAACGAGACCCCACTGTAAATCAAGCAGACAATAATACATTATAAACATCAATTTGTTAGGGATGTTGGATCCAACGTGGAGCACGGCATAACTGTCTTTACCAGAGTAATGAATGAAGAAGCACTTTGGTTGTTGTTGCATGTCCTGATGTTTGTCATGTGACTGTCATTCAGAAAATGATTTCCTGGATCAGCTGATGATAGTTGAACATGTGACTGTAACTAAACAGCTACAGTATTAAGTATTATGTGTAATTATTGAAGAACCACATTAATGACAGTATCCATTTGGGTGTTGTCAATAAAGTTAAGGTGACTCTCGGTTAGAACCATTGGATTTAGCAAACTCTGAAATGATTTAGGATTTCTGTTCCCATGAAAACTGTTTTCCCAGCGTAACATAAGGAGACACTAAATGTTACGTAGGTAGAGAGCATTTCAGAGATCTGAATACAAAAAACTGTCCTAACAGGACAATAACCCAAACCACAAGGCCAAATCTACACTGGAGGAGCTTACCAAGATGACATTGAATGTTCCTGAGTGGCCTAGTTACAGTTTGGACTTAAATCATCTTGAAAGTCTATAGCAAGACTTGAAAATGGCTTTCTAGCAATGATCAACAACCAACTTGACAGAACAGGAAGGATTTTAAAAAGAATAATGAATATTCACATGAAGATCAGTCGCCTATTGGATGACATCACGACTTCCCATCAAGCCAACTCCTTGAAGGCCTTACTATGACATCACTCACTCCTTCTAGTTTGCAGTTGTTAAAAAAACACTATTTTGCTCAAAACATTTATTTGTTTCCCATTAGTGTGTTTATACTTTACTGTATTTATATCACTTTTCAACAGGAAAGGTTTTTTAAAAATCACTGTAGGACGTCATGAACAATTCCGACAGTACAAAAACATATTCAAGTGTAGAATGCCCTTTTAAAAATCACACATTAGTTCAACAACTGCAGAGTTTGTGTCCCTGTTTTATAAGATAGTACTCACTGTATTTACTGGTGTTAATCAGATCAATGTCCCTGTTTTATTAGATAGTACTCACTGTATTTACTGGTGTTAATCAGATCAATGTCCCTGTTTTATTAGATAGTACTCACTGTATTTACTGGTGTTAATCAGATCAATGTCCCTGTTTTATTAGATAGTACTCACTGTATTTACTGGTGTTAATCAGATCAATGTCCCTGTTTTATTAGATAGTACTCACTGTATTTACTGGTGTTAATCAGATCAATGTCCCTGTTTTATTAGATAGTACTCACTGTATTTACTGGTGTTAATCAGATCAATGTCCCTGTTTTATTAGATAGTACTCACTGTATTTACTGGTGTTAATCAGATCAATGTCCCTGTTTTATTAGATAGTACTCACTGTATTTACTGGTGTTAATCAGATCAATGTCCCTGTTTTATTAGATAGTACTCACTGTATTTACTGGTGGTAATCAGTTCTCCAGTCTTCTCTTCTTCGTCCTCCTCTAATGTGACAGTAATCTCCCCCTCTTCATCCTTCATTCCAAAAACGTCTTCATTTTCTTTCACTTCCTCCTCTTCTTTCACAATAACATCCTCCTCCTCTTTCACTCTGAACGCGTCTTCCTCTTCTTTCTCTGTAACGTCTTTCTCTTCTTCTTTCACGGTAACAGCCTCACCCTCTACTTCTTGTTGTATTGTGACATCCTCCTCTTCCTTCTCCTCTTTCACGACAATGTTCAGCCCCAGAGCTTCTTTCTCCGTCCAACAGACCTCTTCTTTAGCAGGAGGAGAGTAGCTTAGTGAGCGCATGGTCGGGGATGTTAGCTAGCTAGGCTAGTGCTAACTTAACCAGCCAGCTACATTTTACATTTACATTTTAGTCATTTAGCAGACGCTCTTATCCAGAGCGACTTACAGTAGTGAATAAAGTTCATACATTTAATTTCATAAAATTTTTTTTTCTCCATACTGGCCCCCCGTGGGAATCGAACCCACAACCCTGGCGTTGCAAACACCATGCGTTGCAAACACCATGCTCTACCAACTGAGCTACAGGGAAGGCTAGTTGACTTACAACGTAAATATTAAATTAAATGGGGTAGCTAGTTGTTTACACATAAGTATGTTTAAATCACAGTTACAATTAAACCAGGAAAGTGTCTAAAGAACTTGAATGTTCCGACTTTGTCGGCTAGCGAGCTACCGAGGTGGCTGCAGTTGTTGAAGAGTTCCGTCCACTAGATTACACGTCACACTAGAAACATCGCCTGAAAGACACATATCGCCATCTGTTGTCTGGAGGGAGGAAACGCAGTTGAGGAGGGAAAACTATTTTTATTCTTCATTGAATTATAATATTATAAAGCAGTTTAGGGAAACGTTTTTTTCCTCTCCATTAAATATTAATATTATATCAACACGTACAAAGAGCAACAAGTGTTGTTTGATTAGTTCATTTTTTTATGAGAATTTAAAACAAACTACATCTACTCCACATCTGTATTTGTAACTCAGTCAAATAACTAGATATCAAAATAAGCACCTAGTTATTGATACTATTGACGAGAAAAAATGACTGTATGAAATAAATAAATAAACTTTACCCTCTACCAGGATATTTTAGCCCAAAACCTGGTTACCTCTCTGCTAGGAGGCTGAAACTTGGCCATAAGGGGATCTTCCAGCAAGACACATCAACATCCATGAAGAAATGGTTATTTGGGCACAAAAATCAACATTTTCAATGGCCATCTCAGTCTTCGGACTTGAACTCCATTGAAAACCTGTGGTTTGAATTGAACAGGGCAGTCCATAAGACAGACTAAATAAATCAAGGACATGGAGAGATTCTGTATGGAGGAATGGTCTAAGGTCCCACCCAATGTGTTCTCTAATCTCATTAAACATTTCAGTGTCATTATCCTCCCAAGGGGAGGGTGCTGGAGTATTGAAAACATGGGTGGCAATAATTCAGACCCCTACCTTTTGAGAATTACATGTTAAACTCTATATTTTTCTCTGAGCAATTGTATTAGTATAAAATAATATAATTTCCCTTTATTTTTTATACAATATAGCTCAGTATTTGAATTCTTTATTTTATAGAGTCGTTTTTGCTCATCTTTATCAAGGGTGTCAACAATTTTGTCCCCCACTGTACCTCCATACTGCTGCTACATGGTGTAACAATACATCATGTAGATGTATATAATGAACAGACATTTACATTTACATTTCAGTCATTTAGCAGACGCTCTTATCCAGAGCGACTTACAAGTTGGTGCATTCACCTTATAATATCCAGTGGAACAACCACTTTACAATAGTGCATCTAAATCTTTTAAGGGGGGGGGGGGGGTTAGAAGGATTACTTTATCCTATCCCAGCTATTCCTTGAAGAGGTGGGGTTTCAGGTGTCTCCGGAAGGTGGTGATTGACTCCGCTGTCCTGGTGTCGTGAGGGAGCTTGTTCCACCATTGGGGTGCCAGAGCAGCAAACAGTTTTGACTGGGCTGAGCGGGAACTGTGCTTCCTCAGAGGTAGGGAGGCGAGCAGGCCAGAGGTGGATGAACGGAGTGCCCTTGTTTGGGTGTAGGGCCTGATCAGAGCCTGAAGGTATGGAGGTGCCGTTCCCCTCACAGCTCCGTAGGCAAGCACCATGGTCTTGTAGCGGATGCGAGCTTCGACTGGAAGCCAGTGGAGAGAGCGGAGGAGCGGGGTGACGTGAGAGAACTTGGGAAGGTTGAACACCAGACGGGCTGCGGCGTTCTGGATGAGTTGTAGGGGTTTAATGGCACAGGCAGGGAGCCCAGCCAACAGCGAGTTGCAATAATCCAGACGGGAGATGACAAGTGCCTGGATTAGGACCTGCGCCGCTTCCTGTGTGAGGCAGGGTCGTACTCTGCGAATGTTGTAGAGCATGAACCTACAGGATCGGGTCACCGCCTTGATGTTGGTGGAGAACGACAGGGTGTTGTCCAGGGTCACGCCGAGGCTCTTAGCACTCTGGGAGGAGGACACAAGGGAGTTGTCAACCGTGATGGCGAGATCATGGAACGGGCAGTCCTTCCCCGGGAGGAAGAGCAGCTCCGTCTTGCCGAGGTTCAGCTTGAGGTGGTGATCCGTCATCCACACTGATATGTCTGCCAGACATGCAGAGATGCGATTCGCCACCTGGTTGTCAGAAGGGGGAAAGGAGAAGATTAATTGTGTGTCATCTGCATAGCAATGATATGAGAGACCATGTGAGGATATGACAGAGCCAAGTGACTTGGTGTATAGCGAGAATAGGAGTGGGCCAAGAACAGAGCCCTGGGGGACACCAGTGGTGAGAGCACGTGGTGCGGAGACAGATTCTCGCCACGCCACCTGGTAGGAGCGACCTGTCAGGTAGGACGCAATCCAAGCGTGGGCGGCGCCGGAGATGCCCAGCTCGGAGAGGGTGGAGAGGAGGATCTGATGGTTCACGCTATCAAAGGCAGCAGATAGGTCTAGAAGGATGAGAGCAGAGGAGAGAGAGTTAGCTTTAGCAGTGCGGAGAGCCTCCGTGACACAGAGAAGAGCAGTCTCAGTTGAATGCCCAGTCTTGAAACCTGACTGATTAGGATCAAGAAGGTCATTCTGAGAGAGATAGCAAGAGAGCTGGCCAAGGACGGCGCGTTCAAGAGTTTTGGAGAGAAAGGAAAGAAGGGATACTGGTCTGTAGTTGTTGACATCGGAGGGATCGAGTGTAGGTTTTTTCAGAAGGGGTGCAACTCTCGCTCTCTTGAAGACGGAAGGGACGTAGCCAGCGGTCAAGGATGAGTTGATGAGCGAGGTGAGGTAGGGGAGAAGGTCTCCGGAAATGGTCTGGAGAAGAGAGGAGGGGATAGGGTCAAGTGGGCAGGTTGTTGGGCGGCCGGCCGTCACAAGACGCGAGATTTCATCTGGAGAGAGAGGGGAGAAAGAGGTCAAAGCACAGGGTAGGGCAGTGTGAGCAGGACCAGCAGTGTCGTTTGACTTAGCAAACGAGGATCGGATGTCATCAACCTTCTTTTCAAAATGGTTGACGAAGTCATCCGCAGAGAGGGAGGAGGGGGGGGGGGAGGGGGAGGAGGATTCAGGAGGGAGGAGAAGGTAGCAAAGAGCTTCCTAGGGTTAGAGGCAGATGCTTGGAGTTTAGAGTGGTAGAAAGTGGCTTTAGCAGCAGAGACAGAAGAGGAAAATGTAGAGAGGAGGGAGTGAAAGGATGCCAGGTCCGCAGGGAGGCGAGTTTTCCTCCATTTCCGCTCGGCTGCCCGGAGCCCTGTTCTGTGAGCTCGCAGTGAGTCGTCGAGCCACGGAGCAGGAGGGGAGGACCGAGCCGGCCTGGAGGATAGGGGACAGAGGAAATGAAAGGATGCAGAGAGGGAGGAGAGGAGGGTTGAGGAGGCAGAATCAGGAGATAGGTTGGAGAAGGTTTGAGCAGAGGGAAGAGATGATAGGATGGAAGAGGAGAGAGTAGCGGGAGAGAGAGAGCGAAGGTTGGGACGGCGCAATACCATCCGAGTAGGGGCAGAGTGAGAAGTGTTGGATGAGAGCGAGAGGGAAAAGGATACAAGGTAGTGGTCGGAGACTTGGAGGGGAGTTGCAATGAGATTAGTGGAAGAACAGCATCTAGTAAAGATGAGGTCAAGCGTATTGCCTGCCTTGTGAGTAGGGGGGGAAGGTGTGAGGGTGAGGTCGAAAGAGGAGAGGAGTGGAAAGAAGGAGGCAGAGAGGAATGAGTCGAAGGTAGACGTGGGGAGGTTAAAGTCACCCAGAACTGTGAGAGGTGAGCCATCCTCAGGAAAGGAACTTATCAAGGCGTCAAGCTCATTGATGAACTCTCCAAGGGAACCTGGAGGGCGATAAATGATAAGGATGTTAAGCTTGAAAGGGCTGGTAACTGTGACAGCATGGAATTCAAATGAGGAGATAGACAGATGGGTCAGGGGAGAAAGAGAGAATGTCCACTTGGGAGAGATGAGGATTCCAGTGCCACCACCCCGCTGGCTCGATGCTCTAGGGGTATGCGAGAACACGTAGTCAGACGAGGAGAGAGCAGTAGGAGTAGCAGTGTTATCTGCTCCTACATGGTGTAACAATACATCATGTAGATGTACATAATGAACAGACTAGGTCTATACTGCTCCTACATGGTGTAACAATACATCATGTAGATGTATATAATGAACAGACTAGGTCTATACTGCTCCTACGTGGTGTAACAATACATCATGTAGATGTATATAATGAACAGACTAGGTCTATACTGCTCCTACATGGTGTAACAATACATCATGTAGATGTATATAATGAACAGACTAGGTCTATACTGCTCCTACGTGGTGTAACAATACATCATGTAGATGTATATAATGAACAGACTAGGTCTATACTGCTCCTACGTGGTGTAACAATACATCATGTAGATGTATATAATGAACAGACTAGGTCTATACTGCTCCTACATGGTGTAACAATACATCATGTGGGGCTTTAAGGCGATGTTAGTGTGACGTATAATGTAGTGGACGGAACGCTTCTTTCAACAGCAGCAACAGGGGATTTGTAGATCAGTCAGTCTGCAGTCGCCTGCAGTGTCGAACAAGCCCAATACCAAACCAATCAGGTGGTTGTTTGATGAAATGAAGCTTCAGACGCCATTGATGACGTGCTGCTGATAAAGTGATACAGGCATCGGTACACTGCTTTAAAGTTTACTGCTTATCGATTTGGACGCAGGCCTCGTAGCTCCGGTATCAAAAGTAACATCCCTACTGACAACAAGGCAGCAGAGTCTACCGTGCTAATGCGTTCCCACTAGATATCACAACCACACAGTATATGAAAGCATGAGGTGTGGCTGACGTTTACAAGCTGGAGCTAGATACCGAGCTAGCATACAAACTCTGTAGCACATAGTGCATTGTGGGTAGTTTAGAAGATATCCGGAAATAAGTTTAAGAAATATGTAACAACGCAAAAACATAACTGTTTGTACTTATAGGTAACCAGATTGTGACTACAACTAAGTTACTAAGTCTTTAACCACACTGTGTTGTTACACGGGTGAGTATAAACGAACGCTTCCTACCCTTTAACTTTTTGTCAGAAAATAAAATAAACATTTTACTCAACTGCGTTACCCACTCCAGTCAGCAGATGGCGGTGTGGGAATTGAAGGCGATGCTGTTGGTGTGACGTATAATCTAGTGGACGGAACGCTTCTTTCAACAGCAGCAACAGTTATTAAGCCTCCTCGGTAGCTTGCTAGACAAAATAGCCGAACCAATAAAGCTCATTAGACGCTTTAGTGTATATTAGCCACTGTGTTTTAAACCCACTTCTGTCGTCTAGTTAGTTATCAGATTTAATTTCATATTTACGGTGTTGTTGTTATTATTCAGCTAGCGGGCTGGTTAAGTTAGCATTAGCCTAGCTAGCTAACATCCCCGACCATGCGGTCACTGAGCTACTCTCCTGCTAAAGAAGAGAACATCACAGTAAAACAAGAAGTAGAGGGTGAGGCCGTTACTGTGAAAGAAGAAAAAGACGCGTTCAGAGTGAAAGAGGAGGAGGATGTCACAGTAAAAGAAGAGGAGGATGCAGTTTATGGAGTGAAAGAGGAAGAGGGGGAGATGACTGTTACATCGATAAAGGAGGAGGAAGAAGAGGAGGAAACTGGACATCTGGGCCCGGTTTCCCAAACGCATCTTAAGGCGTCCAATGGTTCTAACGGTGAACTTAGCCATAAGATGGTTTTGAGAAACCGTTCCCTGATTAACACTAGTAAGTACTGTCTTAAATACAGAGGCACAAACTCTGCAGTTGTTGAACTGATGTGTGGTGTTAAAGCAGAAATATGCAATAGCTACATCCATATTGTGACTTTTAAATTATTTATTTATAGCCATTGATTCTTGAAGAATATAACACATGCCTCATGAGCTTAGTTCAACTGTTGTACCCCATCAGAACCCCAAATAAGCTTTTTTTACTCCAATGTTTAGAAACAATGTAAATCAACACTGTATAGCCTCAACATGGTTAAAACTATAATGTTGATATCATGGATGGTCAGTCCTTGTATCCATAGGTCTGTCTATGAATTTTAAAGTAGTTACATTTCTCCAACCCCATAATCATCTTATAACCAAAACAGTGGTGGAATGACAGCTTTGTTGTTGTATGAACGGCAGATTGATGGGTTGTGTGGGTTTTTTCAACAGTAACAAAATGGCTGCCCAGAGGCTTGGTTTGGTAAACAGCTGAGGGATGGGGGAAGGAGGAGTGTAACCACTCAAATTTATTCATCCAGGATGTCATAATGATAGTTTAACCAGGTTTCTAGGCTATATAGTATATTCTAGAATTCATCCATGATGTCATAATGATGGTTTAACCAGGTTACTAGGCTATATAGTATATTCTAGAATTCATCCATGAGGTCATAATGATAGTTTAACCAGGTTTCTAGGCTATATAGTATATTCTAGAATTCATCCATGATGTCATAATGATGGTTTAACCAGGTTTCTAGGCTATATAGTATATTCTAGAATTCATCCATGATGTCATAATGATAGTTTAACCAGGTTTCTAGGATATATAGTATATTCTATAACTGCCCGTGTAGATTTCCTGTGGAGGCAAATTATTAGAGCTGTTAAGTCATTGTATAATATTCAGCCAATTGTTTTTCATGCCATTACATTAAAGGCAAGACATACCTAGATTCAATTACATTCATGAATTGGTTTGAAACCTTTGTTTTAAACCCTTCTCAAAATTGGTGCCTTGCCGGATTTGTAAAAAATGGTTTGTCATGAAACTATTTTTTAAATGTATTTAAATGTAACCTTTATTTAACTAGACAAGTCAGTTAACCTCTATGGGCTAACATTAGATTATGTCAGCAGAGTACCCAGCCAGAAATAATCTGACACCCATTTTTCAAGCTAGGATATAATGTCACATAAACCCAAACCACAGCTAAATGCAGCACTAACCTTTGATGATCTTCATCAGATGACAACCCTAGGACATTATGTTATACAATACATGCATGTTTTGTTCAATCAAGTTCATATTTATATCAAAAACCACCTTTTTACATTAGCATGTGACTAGCATTCCGACCGAACACTGCCGGTGAATTTACTAAATTACTCACGATAAACGTTCACAAAAAACATAACAATTATTTTAAGAATTATAGATACAGAACTCCTCTATGCACTCGATATGTCCGATTTTAAAATAGCTTTTCGGTGAAAGCACATTTTGCAATATTCTAAGTAGATAGCCCGGCATCACAGGGCTAGCTATTTAGACACCCAGCAAGTTTAGCACTCACCAAAGTCAGATTTACTATAAGAAAAATGCTATTACCTTTGCTGTTCTTCGTCAGAATGCACTCCCAGGACTTCTACTTCAATAACAAATGTTGGTTTGGTCCCAAATAATCCATTGTTATATCCAAATAGCGGCGTTTTGTTCGTGCGTTCAAGACACTATCTGAAAGGGTAAATAAGGGTGACGAGCATGGCGCATTTCGTGACAAAACATTTCTAAATATTCCATTACCGTACTTCGAAGCATGTCAAACGCTGTTTAAAATCAATTTTTATGCCATTTTTCTCGTAAAAAAGCGATAATATTCCGACCGGGAAAGCGTGTATACGTACAAAGAGAGAGAAAATAAAAACATCTCGTGCACGAGCCTGAGTCTCAGAGTACTCTGACCAGCCACTATCCAAACGCGATAATGTGTTTCAGCCTGGGGCTGCCTCGATATCATTCAGCTTTTTCCCGGGCTCTGTAAGCCTATGGGAGCCGTAGGAAGTGTCACGTTACAGCAAAGATCCTCAGTCTTCAATAAAAAGAGCCAAGATGAACAACAACTTGTCAGACAGGCCACTTCCTGTTCAGAATCTTCTCAGGTTTTTGCCTGCCATATGAGTTCTGTTATACTCACAGACACCATTCAAACAGTTTTAGAAACTTTAGGGTGTTTTCTATCCAAAGCCAATAATCATATGCATATTCTAGTTACTGGGCAGGAGTAGTAACCAGATTAAATCGGGTACGTTTTTTATCTGGCCGTGTCAATACTGCCCCCTAGCCCTAACAGGTTAACCTCTCTAGGGCAGGTGGCACCAAATCGTCCCACCTACGTAACAGCCAGAGGGAGGGAGCCAGTCGTCAACGTAACCTGACCGGAGGGAGCCAGTCGTCAACGTAACCTGACCGGAGGGAGCCAGTCGTCAACGTGACCTGACCGGAGGGAGCCAGTCGTCAACGTGACCTGACCGGAGGGAGCCAGTCGTCAACGTGACCTGACCGGAGGGAGCCAGTCGTCAACGTGACCTGACCGGAGGGAGCCAGTCGTCAACGTGACCTGACCGGAGGGAGCCAGTCGTCAACATGACCTGACCGGAGGGAGCCAGTCATCACTATAACCTGACCGGAGGGAGCCAGTCGTCAACATGACCTGACCTAGAGGGAGCCAGTCGTCAACATGACCTGACCTAGAGGGAGCCAGTCGTCAACATGACCTGACCTAGAGGGAGCCAGTCGTCAACATGACCTGACCTAGAGGGAGCCAGTCGTCAACATGACCTGACCTAGAGGGAGCCAGTCGTCAACATAACCTGACCGGAGGGAGTCGACCAGTTCTGAAAGCCTTTAGCCGCACCCTCATCCTACTCCTCTGGTGATGTAGAGGTTATCCCAGGCCCTGTGTGTCCCCAGGCGCTCTCATTTGTTGACTTCTGTAACCGTAAAAGTCTTGGTTTCATGGATGTTAACATCAGAAGCCTCCTCCCTAAATTTGTTTTACTCACTGCTTTAGCACACTCCGCCAACCTTGATGTCCTTGCCGTGTCTCAATCCTGGCTTTGGAAGGTCACCAAAAATTATGAAATTTCCATCCCCAACTACAACATTTTCCATCAAAATGAGAGGAGTTGCAACATTCTATCATACTTTCCAGGTCTAAGCCCAAACAGTTTGAGCTTCTATTTAAAAAAATGAATCTCTCCAGAAATAAGTCTCTCACTGTTGTCGCCTGTTATAGACCCCCCTTAGCTCCCAGCTGTGCCCTGGACACCATATGTGAATTGATTGGCCCCCATCTATCTTCAGAGTTCGTTCTGTTAGGTGACCTAAACTGGGATATGCTTAACCTCTCTAGGGGGTGTGGGACGCTACCGTCCCACATGGCCAACATCCAGTGAAATTGCAGAGCGCCAAATTCAAAAACAGAAATACTCATTATAAGAATTCATAAAACATACAAGTGTTATACATCGGTTTAAAGATTAACTTCTTGTTAATCAAACCACGGTGTCAGATTAACCTCTTGGGGCTAGGTGGGACGCTAGCGTGCCACCTGTGGTGCACTCCATCAACAGCAGGTGCATTTCAAGAGCGGCAAATTTGAATCCAAATAAATGTCAAAATTCTAATTTTTCAAAAATACAACTATGTTACACCATTTGAAAGATAAACATCTCCTTAATCTAACCACGTTTTACGATTTCAAAAAGGTTTTACGGCGAAAGCATAAATTTAGAGTATGTTAGGACAGTACATTTACAAGAGTTGTGTGTAATGTTTTGTCAAGTCAAAGACAGGGTCACCAAAACCATAAAACCAGCTAAAATGATACACTAACCTTTTACAATCTCCATCAGATGACACTCCTAGGACATTATGTTAGACAATGCATGCATTTTTAGTTCTATCAAGTTCATATTTATATACAAAAACAGCGTTTTACTATGGCATTGATGTTGAGGAAATCGTTTCCCTCCAATAACCGGCAGTCAAGTCAGCGTCACAAATTAAATAATTAAAATTAGAAAACATTGGTAAAATATTATATTGTCATTTAAAGAATTATAGATTTACATCTTTTGAACGCAATCAACTTGCCAGATTTAAAAATAACCTTACTGGGAAATCACACTTTGCAATAATCTGAGCACTGTGCCCAGAAAAATACGCGTTGCGATACAGACTAGACGTCATGTTGGGGAGATCTAAAATCGAAAATACTATGTAAATAATCCATTACCTTTGATTCTCTTCATCAGATGTCACTTCCAGGTATCACAGGTCCATAACGAATGTAGTTTTGTTCAAAAAAGCTCATCATTTATGTCCAAAAATCTCCGTCTCGTTAGCACATGATGTAAGCCAGCCGGACTTCTCGTCATGAACGAGGGGAAAAAATATATTTCCGTTCGTTCAAACATGTCAAACGTTGTATAGCATAAATCATTAGGGCCTTTTTTAACCAGAACATGAATAATATTCAAGGTGGACGAATGCATAGCCTTTTATAACGTATTGGAACGAGGGTACCCAACATGAAGTAGCGCGCCAGGTGTCTAATGGGACATCACCGTTCCATGGCTCTTGTTCGGTCAGATCTCCCTCCAGAAGACTCAAAACACTTTGTAAAGGCTGGTGACATCTAGTGGAAGCAATAGGAAGTGCCAAAATATTCCTAAACCCCTGTGTTTTTCAATGGGATAGGTTTAAAATCAATACAACACATCAGGTATCCACTTCCTGTCAGAAAATGTCTCAGGGTTTTGCCTGCCAAATGAGTTCTGTTATACTCACAGACACCATTCAAACAGTTTTGGAAACTTTAGAGTGTTTTCTATCCATATATAATAAGTATATGCATATTCTAGTTACTGGGTAGGATTAGTAACCAGATTAAATCGGGTACATTTTTTTTATCCAGACGTGCAAATGCTGCCCCCTAGACCCAACAGGTTAACCGTGCGATTATCTGAGAACAGCGCCCAGCAGACAAATCATTACAAACAGTTACCAGCCAAGTAGAGGAGTTACACAAGTCAGAAATAGCGATAAAATGAATCACTTACTTTTGATGATCTTCATATCGTTGCAACTCACAAGACTCCCATTTACTCAATAAATGTTCGTTTTGTTCGATAAAGTCTCTTTATATCCAAAAACCTCCGTTTTGTTCATGCGTTTTGTTCAGTAATCCACAGGCTCAAAGGCAGTCACAACAGCCAGACCAAAAATCCGAAAAGTATCAGTAAAGTTCGTAGAAACATGTCAAACGATGTTTATAATCAATCCTCAGGTTGTTTTTAGCTGAAATAATATATAACATTTCAACCGGACAATAACGCTCAATATAAAAGGTAAACAAGAAAGGTGCGCTCTCGGTCTCGCGCATGAAAAATCTCTGGGACACTGAATGGTCTACTCATTCAGAGTGGTCTTACTCTCTCATTTTTCAGAATACAAGCCTGAAACAATTTCTAAAGACTGTTGACATCTAGTGGAAGCCATAGGAAATGCAATTTGAGACCTAAGTCAATGGAATCTGTATAGGCAGTCAATGGAAAACTAAAATAAATTAAAAAAATCCCACTTCCTGGATGGAATTTTCTCAGGTTTTCACCTGTCATATCAGTTCTGTTATTTACATTTTAGTCATTTGGCAGACGCTCTTATCCAGAGCGACTTACAGTAGTGAATGCATACATTTCATTTCATGCATTTTTTTGTACTGGCCCCCCGTGGGAATCAAACCCACAACGCTGGCGTTGCACACACCATGCTGGCGTTACAAACACCATGCTCTACCAACTGAGCCACAGGGAAGGCCTGTTATACTCACAGACATTATTTTAACAGTTTTGGAAACTTTAGAGTGTTTTCTATCCAAATCTACCAAGTTTACTTTGGCACGCTTTTCATCCGGAGGTGAAAACAGTGCCCCCTACCCTAGTGAGGTTAACACCCCGGCTGTCCTACAATCCA
This sequence comes from Salmo salar, assembly GCF_965601325.2. Classification (NCBI taxonomy): domain Eukaryota; kingdom Metazoa; phylum Chordata; class Actinopteri; order Salmoniformes; family Salmonidae; genus Salmo; species Salmo salar. The sequence continues at coordinate 99,573,256 of NC_138292.1, read as the reverse complement.
AGCTAGATGCCCTCAATCTCACACAAATTATCAAGGAACCCACCAGGTACAACCCTAAATCTGTAAACATGGGCACCCTCATAGATATTATCCTGACCAACTTGCCCTCCAAATACACCTCTGCTGTTTTCAATCAGGATCTCAGCGATTACTGCCTCATTGGCTGCATCCGTTATGAGTTTGCAGTCAAACGACCACCCCTCATCACTGTCAAACGCTCCCTAAAACACTTCTGCGAGCAGGCCTTTCTAATCGACCTGGCCCGGGTATCCTGGAAGGATATTGACCTCATCCCGTCAGTAGGGGATGCCTGGTTGTTCTTTAATTGTAATTTCCTCACCACCTTAGATAAGCATGCCCCTTTCAAAAAATGTAGAACTAAGAACAGATATAGCCCTTGGTTCACTCCAGACCTGACTGCCCTCGACCAGCACAAAAACATAGAATAGTCTCCGCGATATGCAACTTTTCAGAGAGTCAGGAACCAATACAGACAGTCAGTTAGGAAAGCAAAGGCTTGCTTTTTCAAACAGAAATTTGCATCCCGTAGCTCTAACTCCAAAAAGTTTTGGGACACTGTAAAGTCCATGGAGAATAAGAGCACCTCCTCCCAGCTGCCCACTGCACTGAGGCTAGGAAACACTGTCACCACCGATAACTCCACGATAATTGAGAATTTCAATAAGCAATTATCTACGGCTGGCCATGCTTTCCTCCTGGCTACCCCAACCCCGGCCAACAGCTCACCACCCCCCGCAGCTACTTGCCCACCTCTCCAGCTTCTCCTTCACCCAAATCCAGATAGCTGATGTTCTGAAAGAGTTGCAAAACCTGGACCCTCTCTTTCTAAAATTATCCGCCGCCATTGTGGCAACCCCTATTACTAGTTTGTTCAACCTCTCTTTCGTATCGTCCGAGATGCCTAAAGATTGGAACGCTTCCGCGGTCATCCCCCTCTTCAAAGGAGGTGACACTCTAGACCCAAACTGTTACAGACCTATATCCATCCTGCCCTGCCTTTCTAAGTTAACAGATCACTGACCATTTTGAATCCCACCGTACCTTCTCCGCTGTGCAATCCAGTTTCCGAGCTGGTCACGGGTGCACCTCAGCCACGCTCAAGGTACTAAACGATATCATAACCGCCATCGATAAAAGACAGTACAGCTGTCTTCATCATCCTGGCCAAGGCTTTCAACTCTGTCAATCACCGTATTCTTATCGGCAGACTCAACAGCCTTGGTTTCTCAAATGACTGACTCGCCTGGTTCACCAACTACTTCTCAGACAGAGTTCAGTGTGTCAAATCGGAGGGCCTGTTGTCCGGACCTCTGGCAGTCTCTATGGAGGTACCACAGGGTTCAATTCTCGGACCGACTCTTTTCTCTGTTCAACGATTGATACAACATTCACAACATGACAACACAACTACACAACACCATTAAATAAAGTTGGTTACTACAATACAACATTCACAACATGACAACACAACTACATAACACCATTAAATACAGTTGGTTACTACAATACAACATTCACAACATGACAACACAACTACACAACACCATTAAATACAGTTGGTTACTACAATACAACATTCACAACATGACAACACAACTACATAACACCATTAAATACAGTTGAGGGTTACTACAATACAACATTCACAACATGACAACACAACTTCATAACACCATTAAATACAGTTGGTTACTACAATACAACATTCACAACATGACAACACAACTACACAACACAACTACATAACACCATTAAATACAGTTGGTTACTACAATACAACATTCACAACATGACAACACAACTACATAACACCATTAAATACAGTTGGTTACTACAATACAACATTCACAACATGACAACACAACTACATAACACCATTAAATACAGTTGGTTACTACAATACAACATTCACAACATGACAACACAACCACATAACACCATTAAATACAGTTGAGGATTACTACAATACAACATTCACAACATGACAACACAACTACATAACACCATTAAATACAGTTGGTTACTACAATACAACATTCACAACATGACAACACAACCACATAACACCATTAAATACAGTTGGTTACTACAATACAACATTCACAACATGACAACACAACTACATAACACCATTAAATACAGTTGGTTACTACAATACAACATTCACAACATGACAACACAACTACACAACACCATTAAATACAGTTGGTTACTACAATACAACATTCACAACATGACAACACAACTACATAACACCATTAAATACAGTTGAGGGTTACTACAATACAACATTCACAACATGACAACACAACTACATAACACCATTAAATACAGTTGGTTACTACAATACAACATTCACAACATGACAACACAACTACACAACACCATTAAATACAGTTGGTTACTACAATACAACATTCACAACATGACAACACAACTACACAACACCATTAAATACAGTTGGTTACTACAATACAACATTCACATGACAACACAACTACATAACACCATTAAATACAGTAGGAATGTAGTTAGAACTCTCAAACTGTTTCCATCAAACAGAAAAACAACCAGAAAGCTGGATCAACACATTTAGATTTCTAGATGCTGCACTTTGCTTTTTCATTACCCAGACAGCTGTTTAAGGTCATACCAAGGGTAGTATCAGTATTTTAGTGGTCATAGGTCAGATCATTGGTCATGGCTGATATGCATGGACTAGAAAACAAACTTTAAAGTCATTTTTCTCAGATTCACTGTTTGTGTAGATGCTGTTTGTCTATGTAGGGCAGTAGTTCAGGTGGCTGTTTGTGTAGATGCTGTTTGTATTTCTAGGACAGTAGTTCAGGTGGCTGTTTGTGTAGATGTTGTTTGTATTTGTAGGACAGTAGTTCGCTGTTTGTGTAGATGCTGTTTGTATTTGTAGGACAGTAGTTCAGGTGGCTGTTTGTGTAGATGCTGTTTGTCTTTGTAGGGCAGTAGTTCAGGTGGCTGTTTGTGTAGACTGCTCCTTGTCTTTGTAGGACAGTAGTTCAGGTGGCTGTTTGTGTAGATGCTGTTTGTCTTTGTAGGGCAGTAGTTCAGGTGGCTGTTTGTGTAGATGCTGTTTGTCTTTGTAGGGCAGTAGTTCAGGTGGCTGTTTGTGTAGATGCTGTTTGTCTTTGTAGGGCAGTAGTTCAGGTGGCTGTTTGTGTAGATGCTGTTTGTAGGACAGTAGTTCAGGTGGCTGTTTGTGTAGACTGTTGTTTGTCTTTGTAGGACAGTAGTTCGCTGTTTGTGTAGATGCTGTTTGTCTTTGTAGGACAGTAGTTCAGGTGGCTGTTTGTGTAGATGCTGTTTGTCTTTGTAGGACAGTAGTTCAGGTGGCTGTTTGTGTAGATGCTGTTTGTCTTTGTAGGGCAGTAGGTGGCTTCCCTTGTACCTTAGTCTGCCTCCTGTCTCTCCTATCACCATGGTTGCACCTTCCTGAAAACAATGAGCACCTTCCAAACATACTTTGCTGAAACCTGTTCTGCCAGTTCATGTCCGAATGTTCCATTGTGGTTACCCAAAAAGATGACAAGATAGTTCACACATGCATCATTCAGGGTAACTATCAAACCGATATGTCACATTTTTCTGTTTCGTCCATAACTTGTTTCCTGCTTGTAGCAGGCCGTGTTTACAGGAATCCTTTTCTCTAAGTAGAAGTCATGTGATTTCATGAGAATATTTTTCTGCAGTGAGAGTGTAATGCATGTCAAACTGTCCTTGGATGAATGTCAACAATATTTATAAACAGCATTGTTAAATTTACTGTTGTAATTTAAAAATAATCAATGCTGTCATTTTCTATGTTAGCTAGCTTTTAAAATGTTTTATTGTCACAGACAGCGGATTGGTGCAGTGAAATGTGTTGTTTTACAGGGTCAGCCATAGTAGTATGATAGATGCAGTGAAATGTGTTGTTTTACAGGGTCAACCATAGTAGTATGGCGCCCATGGAGCAAATTAGGTGTAAGTGCCTTGCATACATGAAGGGACCTCTCGTGTGCCAGCTGTGTGGTTAGTGAGAAAGCGCATATTGCAAATGTACGCTCCCTTACTAGACGTCCGACTACGTCCGATAAATCCGTGGACGGCGTCGGGCCGCTCACAGGGGCCGGATCTTCCAGGAAGTCATCGAACGGAGTCTCTCGGACCTTCCGTTTCCGTTTAATAAAATTTTCAAATTTTGGTCATTTCTTTGCAGTTCCGGATTATTCCACGGGAGGGCGAATGGAATCATAGTGCAAATGTAACATATATCACAAATCACGACACGGCTTTTTCTCCTAAACGGAAAATAATTCGAAGACGAAACTCGGTCTGCGTGGGTTTGGCATAATGGGCAGTTGGCCCCGAACAGGATGGAGTCGAGGCCTCGACGCTTTTCGAGTTAAGGCTATTTTTCTGGGATTGAAAGTCAAACAGGAAAATAGAGTGCTGATTTGACCGCTTCACATCAAACTACATGAGCCTACGGTGTCAGGAGAAAAGGAACCATGCATTTACCAATGTTCATTAACGGAGAAATTGTACAATGACACATTGGTGATATTCAACAATAGGAGGGTTTTTTTTCAAAAAAGTTACATATCCAGTTGCAGCGTGTTCAGATGAGTCCGTTAAGGCAGGTTTCGGAGCTCTGTGAGATTTCTGTGATTTTCTGTGATTTTCTGAAACAACACACACTTGTTCAACCCTCTGTAAATAAGTCAGTTCTTAACATAAAGACCTAAAACTCAATATTCTATAAGAGCCTAACCTTCAGATTCCTGTGTCAACCAGAAGTGCCTGAAAATGGTGTCATAGGGGCTGTTTTGAAGGGTTAAAAAGGTCAGATCTTTCCACAACTTCATATGTGTGACTAGGCAACCCTCATGAACTGTAATTCAGTCATATATCCCATCAGATGTCAAAGAAAAGCTCTCTCTCACACACACACACACAGCAAGGACGGAGTGACACAGTGCGGTGCTTAAAGACACAAAGAGCCTGCAATGGCATTACCATTATCTCTACGCTGTGCCGAGTTCAATGAGACGCCCCGCTTGACCGTAGCTCGCTCGGTCTGAGCGCAGTGACCGTGAGAAAACTAGGCCCAAAATGATGCCTGCACCAATATGTCAAGTGCTTTTGGGTGACAGTGAGAGAACCGTTAGGGTTAGAAGCACAATTCAACCTCAGGAGCGTTCCTGAGGTCCTCCCGATCTGTGCAAGCCTAACCTTGACCCTGTGGCATTAACCCTTCACAGTGAAAAGAAGGTGTTTAGATCAAAAAGTGTGCAATGACTTCTCTCCCCATAGGAATACATTGACAATTCTCCTAAATTCAACCTGAAGTCTATGTGGGTTATGAATGCCTTATGAACCTGTCTTCTATAACAATCCATCAGGCTACTGTGAGGTCTACCTGTGTCGATTCTAAGGTTCCTGGAGCAACCGGAAGTTGTTAAAATCACCCTAGAGCTATTGTCATATAAGCAACCTGCAGATAGTGAAAATCACGCAACTCAACCATCTGTCATTCAGTCAATTCTTAAGGTAGAGACTTCATATTCAGGATTCTGTTTATGTCTACCCCAAAGACAACGTGTGTTGAGTAAGAGCTTCCTGTGACAACCGGAAGTGGTTAAAAACACCCTAGAGCTATTGTCATACAACCTGCACATAGTGAAAATCACGCAACTCAACCATCTGTCATTCAGTCAATTCTTAAGGTAGAGACTTCATATTCAGGATTCTGTTTATGTCTACCCCAAAGACAACATGTGTTGAGTAAGAACTTCCTGTGCCAACCGGAAGTTGTTAAAAACACCCTAGAGCTATTGTCATACAACCTGCACATAGTGAAAATCACGCAACTCAACCCTGTGTCATTCAGTCAATTCTTAAGGTAGAGACTTCATATTCAGGATTCTGTATATGCCTACCCCAAAGACAACGTGTGTCTATTCTTTTTGCAAAAAAAAACAAAAACACACACACAGCTTGGCCATAGGGACATAGTGTGGGGCTTAGAGGCTTATACCGCCTTCAATAGTTACTTTCATTCAAACGATTCAAGAACCGTCAGACCTAGAGCTCCGAAATTTTAGAAACCTGTTCTAGAGCTCAAGTCGATAGTGCACGGTGATTTATGTGGCTCTAGAAGGTTCTCAGACCAATAAACCGCCTCGTGCATTTGCAATATGTTCAATTCATTTTGAATATCACGGACATGGTGACATGTAGAAATGTCCCAGAGTCGCAAGACTAGGTGCATTGAAACCGCCTCGGCCCATAGAGACGGACCCCAATGTCTCTGTCCGATAGCTCATTCAGGGACCCCGTAGTAACGCCCTGAAAAAGTGGATTTTCAGCACGAATTAAGGCCATTGCTCGGGCACCGAATGACCTATCGAGCCTCACATAGGCCTACACATATTGTCAGAGCTGGACCCGCAGCTATAATGTAACTATGTGTTTTATGTTTTTTTATGGTTAAAATTGAAAGCACTGTGAATTATGGGCCTTCTCTGACATATGTGATAGTTGGCTTCTATACGGGTTGGAAAAAGTGGATTTGGTGTCAGATGGTATCAGTTTGGTGTCAGAATGACATCTAATTGACTGATGGATGCTGACTGCTGGGTGACGAGCAATGGAGAGGAACCACAGTCACTGCCCGGCCATCCCGAGTTCATCGGGCCAGTCAATTATGCACTTCTGCAGTATTTTTGAGCATGCCTAAATTCGTGATGCTAAATGCCCATTCATCATATTGCAAACGTAACGCACAATATTGCAAATGTAACGTGCATTTGCAATATGATTCAACAGCAAAAAATATCACCAAAGTTGACATGATGAATCATATTGCAAACGTAATGTGCAATATTGCAAACGTAACGCGCGTTTGCAATATGATTCAACAACAAAAAATATCACCAAAGTTGACATGATGAAATCAACACAATGAGCGATAGAGGAACCACAGTCACTGCACGGCCATCCCCAGTTCACTGGGACAGTCAATTATGCATTTCTGCAGGGTTTCTGAGCATGCCAAATTCGTGATGTTGAGGCCCATTGAAACATATTGCAAATGCGCATCCCTGCACATGGTGACCCGAAATGGGTTACCAGGATTAATTTTTTAGAAGGGTTTTAAATGCCTTTAGGGGGTGCAAGGGGTCCACGGTTGGGTAGGGAGCACCTTCCATCAGTGCCCGTCCAATATGGGGCGCCCCTAGTCATTTTGGACATTTTTCAAAAAAAATCGCTAAAAAACGACAGTCCCACTTCTCTCATGTCACCATCAAGCCATGGAGAGGAACCACAGTCACTGTCCGGCCATACCGAGATCATCGGGACAGTCAATTATGCATTTCTGCAGTATTTTTGAGCATGCCTAAATTTGTGATGCTAAATGCCCATTGAATCATATTGCAAATGTAACGTGCAATATTGCAAACGTAACGCGCATTTGCAATATGATTCAACAGCAAAAAATATCACCAAAGTTGACATGATGAAATCAACACAACGAGCGATGGAGAGGAACCACAGTCACTGCACGGCCATCCCGAGATCATCGGGCCAGTCAATTATGCATTCTGAGCATGTCAAATTCGTTAAAAATGTTTAAAGCAACAGAGTCCCACTTCTCCCTCATCATACATGACAAGTAGACCATCTGCGTTGATTCATGGCTTAACCTAGGGCTATATATCATTTGGGCAGTATAAATGCCATTTGGACTATGGTTCACTGACTTTTGGGTATGGAAACCGACTTCCTATGATCGTACATGGCAAACGGACAAACATCCTGATTTGGCACATTCAATACTTTCATACATGTATAATTGACAAAAAAATAATTGGACATTTCATTTGCACATTTCTAATGGCATTTGGCAAAAAAAAGAAAAAAATATGTCACTTTTGACTTCCTATGAAATCATATTCCATATGCACAAATCATATGCCTTATGCACAAGCAAATATGTCACTTTTGACATCCTATGAAATCATATTCCAAATGCACAAATCATATGCCTTATGCACAAGCAAATATGTCACTTTTGACTTCTTTTGAAATCATATTCCATATGCACAAAACATATGCTTTATGCACAAGCAAATATGTCACTTTTGACATCCTATGAAATCATATTCCAAATGCACTAAACATATGCCTTAGGCACAAGCAAAAACAACCCAAAAAATTATGTCAATAAAATATGTCAAAAGCACATCCATACAGCTCTTATACATGTGTAATTGACATAAAAATCGAAAAGAATTCGAAAAACGGTCCAGAAACCACTTTTTAAGGGGTTGAAAAGTTTTCAAAAAATATGTCATTTTTTTGAAATTTGACTCTTGGGTCTTGAATGGTGTTACATTTGCAATATGAAAATTCACTGCGGAGAGCTCTAGCCATCTCTTGGATATTTTCTGTGATTTGGCACATTCAATACTTTCGTAATTGACAAAAAAAAAGCATTGGACATGTCATTTTGCAAAAAAACGAAAAAAATAAAAAGTCACTTTTTTCCTATGAAATTATATTCAAAATGCACAAAAAATGTGCCTTGTGCACAAGCAAAAGCAACCCCAAAAACGACGTCAATAAAAAACGTCATAAGCATGTTCATACAGCTCTTATACATGTGTAATTGACATAACAATCGAAAATTTTTCGAAAAACGGTCCAGAAACCACTTTTTTAAGGGTTGAAAAGTTTTCAAAAAAACAAACATTTTATCAAAATCTGACCCTTGGGTGTAGACTTGGGTATCATTTGCTGTATGAAAATCCACGGTGGAGCGCGTTCGCCCTCTAAAGGAAATTTGGGGTGTTACAATTGGCAATTGCCATCGGAAATTTGCCATATGATTTGCACGGAGATGGACCACTTTTGGTGGTATTTACAATCGTGTGTATGATTCGTGCCCTGCCAATATGTTATTTTGTCCAAATCAGGGGGGTTTTCCCTTACTCAAATATGGGAGTAATCCCTTTTATTACCTCGGGCTTCATTAAATTTTACTTCTGGTATGGTCTATGATTAGATTTCGGCAATACCTGTATTGGAATTACCCCTTTAATTAATCCTACATCTGCTGGTTCTTGTGACCATAAGTGCTCAGGGACTATTTGTAATTCTAATTCCTGTTCTTCTGTTAACAGGTAAATTCTGTTAACAGGTATGCCTCTCCTCAGTTATACCCTCCTCGGATTATACCCTGATGAAGACAGCTTGGCTGTCGAAATGTTGCATCAAAGCAACGAAACGTTGCATCTGAGCTCCTAGGGTGTGCGGCTCTCCCTTATTTTCATGCCTCTCCTCAGTGCCTCCCACATTCACTCAAATGTACCACAGGAACACTATTTGCTCTCCAATTTAGCTTCCTACGATATCTATCGGTTGATGGACTATGCTGATCTCCACTCATCATGTCTGCCCAGTCTGTGATTCTCTTTCCCTTAGATATCCACTGAAATGTCCTCCCACCCTTCTGAAGGTTCTTTCGCAAGAGAGACATGGGGGCCACACCTTTCCCTGAACAGTCTTTGTGTCTGAGGCTGTGGCTCTACTCCCCTGCTGCATGTATACTGTCATAGTGGAACCACTTTAGCCCTTTAATTCTCTCTGTGGTTTTAAGTAATGCCTCCTCATAGACTGGATTGGGGCCTGGGTGTCTATTATACCGGAGAGGGCAGTGTAAGTCATCGGGGGGCATCTTAGTGAGGCCTGGTACTGCATCATCTGCAAGTTCCATCAAGGTTTTAGGATTATCCGTTACTCCCCCCCCCCCCCTTAACAGATCTTGACTATACCAATAGCACGGTTCCCCATCCCCGTAAACTACCATGTTATCTCGAACTATGTATGCCATCATTCCCCGTTCAATGGGAGTGACAGCTACATTTAATTTGGTCATTACATCACGTCCCAGCAGGTTCACAATTTGGATATCAAGACAGGGACGGTTGCCTCCCCTCCAGACTGCTCATGTTTTAAATTGATTGGTGAGGACAACCTTTCCATGAATTGATGTCCATGAAGCTGAGGGAACTATAATCTTTTCCCCATATATTCTTACTCCCTCAGGTTTATCAGCAGCACAGATCGCTGTACGGCATGCTCCTGTGTCACAAAGAAATTGTATTTTCTTTCCCATTATCGTCAATATCAAATGTGGTTTCTGTTCCTGTTGTAATGCCAAATCAATGGTTGCCAATTCAAACACTTCACAATTTGGTTCTGTTACCCCCTCGTCTAGTTCACTCAGATCTTCCCCCTCCTCTGAATCTAGTCATGCCTCATCCTCTTTTTCCTCCTTCCCTGAATCGGGCTGTGGGCGCCTATTGTTCTTCTCTCCCTTCCCACCCCGATTGTCACGCCTGCCTTTCCCCTTATGTCTGCAGATACAGTGATTGTGTCCTACTTGGTTACAGTATTTGCAGGGTGTTTTACAGTCCCTGGCGAAATGTCCTGTTTTATCACAATTAAAACACCGCTTCTCTCCGTCTCTGTCATCGTGTTTCCCTGTTTTTCCCCTCCTGTCTACAGAGTCTCTGCTCCTCCCCGCTATTTCCCCTAGGGTTGCTACCAGGTACTCTGCTCTTTTCTGTTCTTTTTTCATTCTGTCGTTTTTCCCCATCCTGCTCATAGTGAACGGCATATTTCTTTACCTCTGCCAGAGATGCTGTTCCCTACCCTACTAGAGTCTTTTTTATGGTGCGACTTATCTCTGGGCGCATTCCACTGAGGAACGCTATTTTCAGTTGTTGGTGATATGCTGTATCGTTCCCCTGGGCTACCGGTGGCTCTATTAACCCACCGTTGGCATTGAAAACATATTTCAGCCTCTCTAGGTACTGACTTATGGTCTCACTGTCTCCCTGCTTACATTCGTGGACCTTGGAAAAATCGGCATGTCGGTGATAGTGTTCCCTCAGATTATTACACAGCTGTGCTATTTTGTCGGCATATGGCCCATCTGCTGCCCAGGGCAATACCACCAAATCATTATGTCCAGGTACCCACTGTCCCCGGACTGCTGCCCAGTCCTTCCCCACCAGCTGTCTTACTGCTCTCTCAATCTCCCCTGTGTCTAGCTTAAAGCTGGCTGCTAGACCTTCCAGATCTCTTCTGAACCCTTCTATACCTGTCTTAGGATGCACTACACCCTCTACGGCTCGGACCACATCTCTCTGTGTCCATGCCCTGCATACATCCAGAGTGGCCAGTGCCCCATCATCCCCAGCCCGTGGGTTTGGCAATGCTATCATAGGGTACTGGCCACTCTCCCCATCCTCCTCTATCCATTCGGAATCTCCCTGGCTTCTTTCTCTCCTTTGACTCTGATTATGGGGATCCAGTCTACTGAGGGCCTTAGGTTTTCCACACTTATGTCCTAGTCCCCGTCTATCTTTTTCCCATTCTTGGGTTAATTTTCTGAACTCTCTATCCTCACACTTTCTCATTACTAGCTTAGTACTCTCCTCTCTCAACTTCAGTAGTTCCTCTCTCTCCTTTCGCTGTTCTTCCAGCAGCCTTCTCAGGGCTTTGACTGTCCTCTTCACTATCTTCATGTCTATGTTTTACCATTAACTCTAGCTTTTCTACATCTAAACGTCCATCAAGTTCGTACTTCTTTCTGCATTTTGGGCCAAAATAAATGTTCCTTTTATCCTTGGATTCCATATACCTCTCATCCCCGGTTAATTCCGGGACCTCCTTTGAGGATTTACCACCCATGTTATTCAATTACCTTCCTTGTTATTATGCTTATTCTCACAATCTATGTGTGTGCTTTTACTGTTTTTATACTTAAATCTTACAATCTATATATTTTAACTTGTCCCAGACTACTTCCCATATATTTTTACTAGTCCCAGACGACTTCCCATATACCCCTAATAGTCCCAGACTATTTCCCATATATTTTGAATAGTCCCAGACTATTTTCCATATATTTTTACTAGTCCCAGACTACTTCCCATATTCCTCTAATAGTCCCAGACTATTTTGATACGGGGTAGTTTCTTTTGGTAATGGCCTCAACTACCTTGAGACATTGCGGACCCAATTTTGTTGAATACTCAGCCCCCCGTTTTATATTTATCTAGATACTTTGTTACTTTTGAACTTTCTCTATATAAACTTTTTTTAAAACGGTATACTGAATATGAATCCTCCTGGAATTTAGTAATTATCACCTTACCTACACCGATGTATACGTCTAATGCAAGTTTAGATCCTACCCCCAAAATCCCTGAATAAAGACTACTGACCTTGTTCTTGCAGCTGAGAATTCAATGTAGGTTGGATCTCGTCACCACCTCTGTCGTGTACCAGTTCACCACTGGCCTGAAATAAACCCTCAATTCAGAGGTCAGGTCTTTGTCTTACGGATCCTGGATCCGCCCGTGCATGGTTTCCAGCAGTTCCTTGGGACGACAGAGGCAGGTATTGAGATCCGACTCGAAGGACCAAGTTGTCACGAGAATTTTCATCCCAATGTTATTAACTCAAAACTCACTATATGCCTTGACCAATTCCCCGGGGGTTGTAAGGCCCCGGTTAATAGAAGAATTCGACAAAGTCGCAGAAGTCTGCAAAAGGTTAGTTCTTTATTCAGAGAGCTCTGAATATCATACAATGTACACAGGCTTTTATACCTAACATTTGGTCATAACATATGTCATACTCCTTACAAATGCCCCTCCTCTTCTTTAACCTGTCTGGGCAGTATTTTCACGGCCGGATAAAAAAACGTACCCGATTTAAACGGGTTACTACTCTTTTCCAGTATATTCGGATAGAAAACACTCCAAAGTTTCTAAAACTGTTTGAATGGTGTCTGTGAGTATAACAGAACTCATATGGCAGGCCAAAACCTGAGAAGATTCCATACAGGAAGTACCCTGTCTGGCCATTTCTTCTGCTTCTGTGGCATCTCTATTGAAAATACAGCATCTCTGCTGTAACGTGACAATTTCTAAGGCTCCCATAGGCTCTCTGAAGGCGCCAGAAAGTGGAACGAGATCTCTGCTGTCTCTGGGCAGGGTCCAGCAGCTCTGTTTGTGAGTGGTCAGGCTGGTGGCTCAGAGACAGGAAATGCGCGGCTCCGAGAAGTGGCCATGTTTTTCTTTCAGCCTTTGAACGAAAACAACGTTACCCGGTTGGAATTTTATCGCTATTTTACAAGAAAAATAGCATAAAAATTGATTTTAAACAGCGTTTGATATGCTTCTAAGTACGGTAATGGAATATTTTGAAATGTTTTGTCACGACATGCATCCGCGCGCCACCCTTCGGATAGGGACCTGAACGCACGAACAAAACGGAGGATATTTAAACATAACTAAGGATTATTTTGAACCAAAACAACATTTGTGGTTGAAGTAGAAGTCCTGGGAGTGCATTCTGACGAAGAACAGCAAAGGTAATCCAATTTTTCTTACAGTAATTCTGAGTTTAGTGAACGCCAAACTTGGTGGGTGTCAAATTAGCTAGCCTCTGATGGCAGAGCTATCTACTCAGAATATTGCAAAATATGCTTTTGCCGAAAAGCTATTTTAAAATCTGACACCGCGATTGCATAAAGGAGTCCTCTATCTATAATTCTTAAAATAATTGTTATGTATTTTGTAAACGTTTATCAAGAGTAATTTAGTAAATTCACCGGAAGTTTCCGGTGTATGCTAGTTCTGAACGTCACATACTAATGTAAAAAGCTGTTTTTTGATATAAATATGAACTTGATTGAACAAAACATGCATGTATTGTATAACATAATGTCCTAGGAGTGTCATCTGATGAAGATCAAAGGTTAGTGCTGCATTTAGCTGTGGTTTTGTTTTTTTGTGACATATATGCTAGCTTGAAAAATGGCCGTGTGATTATTTCTGGCTGGGTACTCTCCTAACATAATCTAATGTTTTGCTTTCGCTGTAAAGCCTTTTTGAAATCGGACAATGTGGTTCGATTAACGAGAGTCTTATCTTTGAAATGGTGTAAAATAGTCCTATGTTTGAGAAATTGAAGTTATAGCATTTTTAAGATTTTGGGATTTCGCGCCACGGAAAACAACTGGCTGTTGAATAGAGTGGGACGCTGACGTCCCACCTAGCCCAGGGAAGTAAACACTGTCAATGCTTATTTACAAGTATTCTCCATCACATACATTGCTTATCATATCCTGCCCCATGTTACATAATCTACTGCAAGCCTAAAGTTTTCTCCCCTCCCTGGTTGGGGAGACCTTCTTACCGTTATCAGTTTCACAGTGGTCACAAGTTGTCTGCTGTCTGTTAACAGTTCCCCTTTTCCTTGAAAGTCTCACTTATATTGCTAAATAGTAAAGTCTTAGCTGTCCTATGCACACACAGTTATAGAATTAGTATTATTATCACTCAGTTATACATTTTCAGGGTGGAATCATTTAGTCAAAACCTTAAACATATAAATTATTTTATCAGTTAGTGCATAATTTTAGCTGGGTTTCTGCTTTTGATGACACCAGTCCTTGCATTGAAAATGGCTGTGTGTAATTTCTTTGTACTGTCCTAACATAATCTTTATGCTTTCGCTGTAAAGCCTCTTTGAAATCGGACAATGTGGTTGGATTAAGGATATGTTTATCTTTCAAATGGTGTAAAATAGTTGATTGTTTGAGAAATTGAAATGATTAGATTTTTGCTGTTTTGAATTTCGCGCCATGCTATCTTGTCAAGCAATCCCGTTACTGGGATCCTATCTCGAAAGGGTCCCCAACAGGTTAAACCAAACCTTGTATTAAGGGACCTAACATTAAGACAGTAAACCAAACCTTGTATTAACCTGTCTGGGCTAGGTGCAGTATTTTCACGGCCGGATAAAAAAACGTACCCGATTTAAACTGGTTACTACTCTTTCCCAGAAACGAGAATATGCATATTATTAGTAGATTTGGATAGAAAACACTGAAGTTTCTAAAACTGTTTGAATGGTGTCTGTGAGTATAACCTCTTCGAGTTCGCCCAGGATAGGGGGCGCTACAGCGCGTTTTGGAAAAAAAACGTGCCCATTTTCAACGGCCTCCTACTCAACCTCAGAAGCTAGGATATGCATGTAATTAATATATGTGGATAGAAAATACCCTAAAGTTTCTAAAACTGTTTGAATGGTGTCTTAGTATAACAGAACTCATATGGCAGTCAAAACCCCGAGACCGATCGTAACAGGATGTGGAATTCTGAATTGCGCATTCAACTTCAGCGCTGTGCCTATAACTCACACTGTGAGCAATGGTTCATTGAGCACTTCCTATTGCTTCCACTAGATGTCCCCAGTCTTTACAAAGTGGTTTGAGTCTCCTACTGTCAAAACTGCCTGAAAGAGAGGCTGTGGAACGCAGTGACATGGAGAGGGCCATCACCATTATGACGCTGGCGCCCCTGTCTACCCCCACCTTTCGAAACGTTTTGAAAGACAATGAAATCATCCCCCTTGAATGTTACAGGATCTGTGGTTGTAAAAGGCCCGAGAGATAAATGTTATACAACGTTTGACATGTTTGAACGAACCTAAATGTAAAAAAAAATCAATTTTGGTAAGAGAGGTTTCGCGCTCACGACGGTACTTGTGTTGCAGCCTTCAGGACGCCCTAAACAGATCAAGCTATTGGGACATAATGGATTAACTTTTTCGAACGAAAATACATTTGTTGTGGACCTGGGATTCCTGGAAGTGCATTCTGATGAAGATAATCAAAGGTAAGGAAATATTTTCAAAAATATACAAGACTAGATTTGATATGCGATTGTTCCAAGATGGCGCAGACCTGTAACGTTAGCCTATTTTTCTGAGTATCGCATCCCCTTTCATCGCAAAGTATGATTACCCAGTAAAGTTATTTTTAAATCTGTTATTACAGGTCTTTCAAGAGATATTCATCTATAAATCTTATAATGACAATATTACATTTTAAAATTGTTTTCGAATAGTAATTTAGTAAATTGTAGCGCTGTTTCAAATGATGCATTTGAGGAAAAATAGTTAGTCAACGTCACGCGCCGATGTAAAATGCTGTTTTTATATATAAATATGAACTTGATAGAACAAAAAAGGCATGTATTGTGTAACATGATGTCCTAGGTGTGTCATCTGATGAAGATTGTCAAAGGTTAGTGCTGCATTTAGCTGTTTTTTGGTTATTTGTGATGCATGTGGTTGGTCGGAAAATGGCTATGTGGCTACTTTTATGATACACTCCTCTAACATAATCTAATGTTTTGCTTTTGCTGTAAAGCCTTTTTGAAATCGGACAACGTGGGTCGATTCAGGAGAGGTCTATCTATAAAACGATATAACATAGTCCTATATTTGAAAAGAAAAAAATACGACATTTTGTTATGCTAATGGCGATAGGATTTTTCGATGGATTTCCGTCCCGCAGAAGGGACGGGCCCATGAGGAGGATAACAGAACTCATATGCCAGGCAAAAACCTGAGAAAATTCAACCTGGAAGTGGCCTGTCTGAGAATTTGTAGTTCTTCGTTGTAGTCCCTTTCAAAACTACAGTATCCCTGGGGTTACGTAGCACTTTCTAAGGCTTCCATTGGATCTCTAAAGCCTTCAGAATGCGGATTGAGGCGTCTCCTGTCTTTGGGCAGAGTATGGTAGCTCAGTTTGTCAGTGGTCTGCCTGGTGACTAAGAGATTGGTGATGCGCGGTCCCGCGAACATGCTGTTTTTTCTTTTCCTTTTTGAATGAATACACTATTGTCCGGTTGGAATATTATCGCTATTTTACGAGAAAAATACCATAAACATTTATTTTAAACAGCGTTTGACATGCTTCTAAGTACGGTAAAGGAACATTTAGAATTTTTTTGTCTCGATATGCATTCGCGCGTTACCCTTTGGATAGTGACCTGAACTATGGATTATTTGGAACAAAAACAACATTTCTTGTGGAAGGAGATGTCACGGTTGTCGTAAGGAGTAGAGGACCAAAACGCAGCAGGAATGTGGATGCTCATCTTGATATTTTTTTTAAATAAAGAGAACACCAAAACAACAAAACGAAGAAAGCACGAACAACAAAACGAAGAAAGCACGAACAACAAAACAGTCTTGTCATGCTCACACAGGCAAAACAAGAAGCAATCTCCCACAACACTAAACCAAACAATTACCCATATATAGGACTCTCAATCAGAGGCAACGAGAAAGCACCTGCCTCCAATTGAGAGTCCAACCCCCCATTAACCTCTATGGGCTAGGCGGGACAAATTCGTCCCACCTACGTAACAGCCACTTGAAGCCTGTGGCGCGATTTTCAAAACCTTAAAAATCCTATTACTTCAATTTCTCAAACATATGACTATTTTACAGCTATTTAAAAACAAGACTCTCGTTAATCTAACCACACTGTCCGATTTCAAAAAGGCTTTACAACGAAAGCAAAACATTAGATTATGTCAGCAGAGTACCAAGCCAGAAATAATCAGACACCCATTTTTCAAGCTAGCATATAATGTCACAAAAACCCAGAAGACAGCTAAATGCAACACTAACCTTTGATGATCTTCATCAGATGACAACCCTAGGACATTATGTTATACAATACATGCATGTTTTGTTCAATCAAGTTCATATTTATATCAAAAACCAGCTTTTTACATTAGCATGTGACGTTCAGAACTAGCATTCCGGGGAATTCGCTAACATTTTACTAAATTACTCACGATAAACGTTCACAAAAAGCATAACAATTATTTTAAGAATTATAGATACAGACCTCCTCTATGCACTCGATATGTCCGATTTTAAAATAGCTTTTTGTTGAAAGCACATTTTGCAATATTCTAAGTACATAGCCCAGGCATCACGGGCTAGCTATTTAGACACCCGGCAAGTTTAGCACTCACCATAATCATATTTACTATTATAAAAGTTTGATTACCTTTTGTTGTCTTCGTCAGAATGCACTCCCAGGACTGCTACTTCAATAACAAATGTTGGTTTGGTCCAAAATAATCCATCGTTATATCCGAATAGCGGCGTTTTGTTCGTGCATTCCAGACACTATCCGAAATGGTAAAGAAGGGTCGTGCGCATGGCGCAATTCGTGACAAAAAAATTCTAAATATTCCATTACCGTACTTCGAAGCATGTCAACCGCTGTTTAAAATCAATTTTTATGCCATTTTTCTCGTAGAAAAGCGATAATATTCCGACCGGGAATCTCCTTTTCGGCAAACAGAGGAAAAAATCACAAAGACGGGGGCAGTCAGGTCACGCGTCTAAGCCCAGAGTCCCTTGATCGGCCACTTGAGAAAGGCGATAATGTGTTTCAGCCTGGGGCTGGGATGACGACATTCAGGTTTTTCCCGGGCTCTGAGCGCCTATGGACGACGTAGGAAGTGTCACGTTAGAGCAGAGATCCTTAGTAAAAGATAGAGATGGCAAAGAAGTTACAGAAATGGTCAGACAGGCCACTTCCTGTAAAGGAATCTCTCAGGTTTTGACCTGCCATTTGAGTTCTGTTATACTCACAGACACCATTCAAACAGTTTTAGAAACTTCAGGGTGTTTTCTATCCATATGTAATAAGTATATGCATATTCTAGTTACTGGGTAGGAGTGGTAACCAGATTAAATCGGGTACGTTTTTTATCCAGCCGTGTCAATACTGCCCCCTAGCCCTAACAGGTTAACCTAAACATAGAAATACAACAAACCAGAAAGAACATAGAAATACAAAACATAGAACATAGACCAAAACCCAGAAATTATAAATCAAACACCCTACTACATACACCACCACCCCGAACCACATAAAACAAATACCCTCTGCCACGTCCTGACCAAACTACAATAACAAATAACCCTTATTACTGGTCAGGACGTGACAGTAGCAGTCTTGGGAGAACATTCTGACGAAGATCAGCAAAGGTAATACAATTTTTCTAATAGTAATTATGAGTTTAGTGTGTTCCGAAGTTGGTGGGTGTCAAAATAGCTAGCCGTGATGGCTAAGCTAAGTACTCAGAATATTGCAAAATATCTATAATATCTGTATCTATAATTCTTAAAATAATTGTTATGTATTTTGTCAACGTTTATGGTGAGTAATTTAGTAAATTCACAGGAAGTTTTGGGTGGGAATGCATATTCTGAACATCACATGCCAATGTAAAAAGCTGTTTTTGGATATAAATATGAACTTGATTGAACAAAACATGCATGTATTGTATAACATAATGTCCTAGGAGTGTCATCTGATGAAGATCATCATAGGTTAGTGCTTCATTTATCTGTGTTTTGGGTTTATGTGACATATATGCTTGCTTGGAAAATGGCTGTGTGATTATTTGTGGCTATGTACTCTCCTAACATAATCTAATGTTTTGCTTTTGCTGTAAAGCCTTTTTGAAATCGGACAATGTGGTTAGATTAACGAGAGTCTTGTCTTTAAAATGGAAGTTTTTGGATTTTTGAGGAATTTGTAATTCGTGCCACGCCTATCATTGGATATTGGAGCAGGTGTTCCACTAGCGGAACGTCTAGATGTAAGAGGTTTGAAGGGACCTAACATTAACTGCCTTGTTCAGGGGCAGAACAACAGATTTGTACCTTGTCAGCTCAGGGATTTGAACTTGCAACCTTTCAGTTACTAACCCAATGCTCTAACCACTAGGCTACCCTGCCGCCAATGAATTCCTGGACTTTACAACAGGGCAAAATACAGCCCAGATGACATGTGATGTGATGATGCGTCTAGGCCTTCCTCTGTCCCAACTTCCAGGGCTAACCTATGACGGTGATGCAAACACGGCTGGACGATTGCAGGGGGGTGCAAGCCATTTTAAGGAAAGAACAACCGCTGGCTATATATTGTCACTGTGGTCCACACTGCGTGAACTTAGTTACGCAGGCTGCCTGTGTAGCCTCTCCACTAGGAAGAGATTCAATGGGTCTGGTGCATGAATTGGGGGCTTCTTTAATGACTGTCTCATCTCTGTACTCCACACATACAATTATCTGTAAGGTCCCTCAGTCGAGCAGTGAACACAGATGCAATCACAAAGACCAGGGAGGTTTTCCAATGCCTCGCATAAAAAGGCACCTACTGGTAGATGAAAAAAAAGGGTGAAAAAATACATTGAATATCCCTTTGAGCATGGTTAAGTTATTACACTTTGGATGCTGTATCAATACACACAGTCACTACAAAGATACAGGCGTCCTTCCTAACTCAGTTGCCGGAGAGGAATAAGAATAATGTACAAATGGTGGACAATCCAGGTGTGGAAAGACTCACAGTTGTAAGGTCCTTCTACAAAGTATTAACTCAGGGGTGTGAATACTTATGGAAATTACATTTCTAAAAATGATTTCACTTTGTCACTGTGGGGCACTGTGTGGGTGAGAGAAAAATAAATTCAATCCATTTTCAATTCAGGCTGTAAGTATAAATACTTTCTCTGTCCTCGCCTCCTTCGCAATACACATTGGAGAATACAAGCCTTGAATACACCTTTACATACTGGGGTCATAATAGTTTGTAGGCCACACCGTTTGGACTCAACAGACGTTTTCATGGGAAGACCGATTTTCGAGATGTCTCATGGTCTGACAAACAATGCTTTAGCTCTGCCACCTTCCACCACAGATGTGGAAGGCTGACATAGGC
The DNA here is from genome assembly GCF_965601325.2 of Salmo salar. Taxonomy (NCBI): domain Eukaryota; kingdom Metazoa; phylum Chordata; class Actinopteri; order Salmoniformes; family Salmonidae; genus Salmo; species Salmo salar. The sequence continues at coordinate 99,552,528 of NC_138292.1, read as the reverse complement.
AGATGTGGTGGATGAGACGCAGTCAATGTAAAAGCTGCTATCTTTAACCTCTCTAGGGTAGGTGGCACCAAATCGTCCCACCTACGTAACAGCCAGTGTAATCCCGTGGTGCGTTATTCAAAAACCTAAAAAATGCAAAAACTTCAATTTTTCAAACATATGACTATTTTACACCATTTTAAAGACAAGACTCTCGTTAATCTAACCACACTGTCCGATTTCAAAAAGGCTTTACAATGAAAGCAAAACATTAGATTGTGTCAGCAGAGTACCCAGACACAAATAATCAGACACCCATTTTTCAAGCTAGCATATAATGTCACATAAACGTAAACCAAAGCTAAATGCAACACTAACCTTTGATGATCTTCATCAGATGACAACCCTAGGACATTATGTTATACAATACATGCATGTTTTGTTATATCAAGTTCATATTTATATCAAAAAACAGCTTTTTACATTAGCATGTGACTAGCATGTGACTAGCATTCCCACCGAACACTGCCGGTGAATTTACTAAATTACTCACGATAAACGTTCACAAAAAGCATAACAATTATTTTAAGAATTAAAGCACATTTTGCAATATTCTCAGTAGATAGCCCGGCATCACAGGGCTAGCTATTTAGACACCCAGCAAATTTAGCACTCACCAAAGTCAGATTTACTATAAGAAAAATGTTATTACCTTTGCTGTCTTCGTCAGAATGCACTCCCAGGACTTCTACTTCAATAAGAAATGTTGGTTTGGTTCAAAATAATCCATAGTTATATCCAAACAGCGACGTTTTGTTCGTGCGTTCAAGACACTATCCGAAAGGGTAAATAAGGGTGACGAGCATGGCGCAATTCGTGACAAAACATTTCTAAATATTCCATTACCGTACTTCGAAGCATGTCAACCGCTGTTTAAAATCAATTTTTATGCCATTTAGCTCGTAAAAAAGCGATAATATTCCAACCGGGAATCTGCGTTTAGGTAAACAGACGAAAGAAAATAAAGCATTCGGTCGACTCGTGCACGCGCCTAAGCCCATAGTACTCTGATCGGCCACTTGCCAAAAGCGATAATGTGTTTCAGCCAGAGGCTGCCTCGATATCGTTCAGCTTTTTCCCGGGCTCTGAGAGCCTATGGGAGCCGTAGGAAGTGTCACGTTAGAGCAAAGATCCTCAGTCTTCAATAAAAAGAGCCAAGATGAAACACAACTTGTCAGACAGGCCACTTCCTGCATGGAATCTTCTCAGGTTTTGGCCTGCCATTTGAGTTCTGTTATACTCACAGACACCATTCAAACAGTTTTAGAAACTTTAGGGTGTTTTCTATCCAAAGCCAATAATTATATGCATATTCTAGTTACTGGGCAGGAGTAGTAACCAGATTAAATCGGGTACGTTTTTTATCCTGCCGTGTCAATACTGCCCCCTAGCCCTAACAGGTTAATGAGGCTGAGGGTGATGACTACAACAACGATGGTGATATTGATGGAGGAATAGATGAATGAGGCTGAGGGTGTGTTGTTTTTAACATGTCCATTGCTTTTAAATTGATGTCATTGTATTCCTGCCCTTTGTTTATAATGTTATGTTTTATTGCTCTTTTGGGGTTGAAAGAAGCACATTTCTGTTTTATTGTTAGATGTGATACAGGCCATTGTTGCATGTCAGTTACTATTTATGTCATGGTGAGGAGAACCTGACTTGAGCCTGATATACCCCAAGAGTCTAATGGAATAGACAGGTTTGCTTCCTCTAAAGTATTGTCTTTTTATTGACCTGTTAGTTGTGGAGTTTGTAAATATATTTTATTTAACCTTTATAGGCAAGTCCATTTAGATTATTTTGCAAATATTGTCATTTGAATAACTAGATCACCATCATCAATGTAGATTAGTGTGTAAATATTATCATGTGAATATCTAGATCACCATTGTCATCTTTAAATAAATTAATAACTTCTGCAGCTGATCCTGCCTGGCACCCGCAAAATTTAACCGTCCAATAATGGAATTAGTAACTAAGGATTGTAGCTTTAAGGTTTCAGTATGTAGCCTACAGAGAAACACATTCAGAGATCAAGCCTTGTCATTTCAGATAAATTCGCTTTGCAGGAGAGGGGAGACTGGAGGCCATGGTGGGGTCAAAGTAGCACATTTAATAAATAATTATTCTAAACAAAAACATTGTTTCTATTGAACATGCCATACTAATAAAGGCATTTTAATCAATTATATGAAGAGTGCCTTGGTCCTCCTTTCTTTTTGATGACCAACTCACCCCTTTTACCAAAGAGCACCTTCTGTCTACCAACATTTACTATTGTGTACCTTAGTAGCGCTTCCCTTCCTCCTCTTTCTACTAAACCACAAAGGGGTTAGAACTACAATTCCGGCGCCATTTCCGGTGCCGTCGCTGGACGCGATGCAACGTGAAACAGGGAGTTGTAGTTCTTCACAGAAAGCCCAGGTGTATTCAAACCATTACAGTTTTAACATTTACATTTTAGTCATTTAGCAGACGCTCTTATCCAGAGCGACTTACATTAGTGAATGCATACATTTTTATTTTCCCTCACTGGGAAAAAAATGACACACAGTTCCTCAGCACTGGAACATTTTGGAATCACAGTCATGAAACCCCCCTTAAACATATGACACAATGTTCTCACTACAACTGAGGACTCTTACAGTGGTGGACTTTATGTTAATAAATAGGTCTCAAATCAAATCAAAGTTTATTTGTCACGTGCGCCGAATGCAACAGACCTTACAGTGAAATGCTTCCTTACAGGCTTTAACCAATAGTGCGAAAAAAAGGTATGTGTGTGTGTGTGTGTGTGTGTGTGTGTGTGTGTGTGTGTGTGTGTGTGTGTGTGTGTGTGTGTGTGTGTGTGTGTGTGTGTGTGTGTAGGTAAGTAAAGAAATAAAACAACAGTAAAAATACATTTGAAAATAAGAGTAGCAAGGCTATATAAAGACATCGGTTAGTCAGGCTTTAGAGTTGTGAACTACAAATATGGCGTCTTTTTGTAGGTTTCTTCCTAACCCTAACCCTAGCTCAGTTGATCTGCTTTATCAATGGTGCAACATTCAGCCCCTCCAAAATGCCTTAATTCATCTGATGCATCGCTCACGCAGATCCCCTGACGTCCGAATCACTATTTCAATTTGTCTACAGACTGAATAGTATTTGCATTTCAAAATGCAATATTCTCATTCATTTTGATAATTCTTTCTCATTAAGGGACATTCACTAAGAGGATTTGTTCAGATCAATGGGCTGCTCTAACATTTTAACACTGAGCCATGTGACTATACAGTAGCCTACATCTATAGTCTACTGTAAAATCATATGCTGCTTTAGGCTAAATACTATAGTTTTCTGTGTGTTTCAAAAGGACAAATGGAAAGAGGTCCTACTGTATTCTAAATTGTGGTGTAGAGTATGTACAATGTGACCTCCCTAAATAATGGTGGTGTAGAGTATCTACAATGTGACCTCCCTAAATAATGGTGGTGTAGAGTATCTACAATGTGACCTCCCTAAATAATGGTGGTGTAGAGTATCTACAATGTGACCTCCCTAAATAATGCACAAGTTACATTTTAACTTCATTCATGAGGAGAGAATGCAGGAGACAGTCAACTAATAAAGCAGGCAGAGGACCATTTACTGGTGCTGAAATGTAAAGCTGCAACCGCAGCGCAATCAATAGGAGGTGAACAGCACCTGGTGCTGAAAATATAGCAGCACAATCAATAGGAGGTGAACAGCACCTGGTGCTGAAAATATAGCAGATCAATCAATAGGAGGTGAACAGCGCCTGGTGCTGAAAATATAGAAGCACAATCAATAGGAGGTGAACAGCACCTGGTGCTGAAAATATAGCAGCACAATCAATAGGAGGTGAACAGCGCCTGGTGCTGAAAATATAGCAGCACAATCAATAGGAGGTGAACAGCGGCTGGTGCTGAAAATATAGCAGCACAATCAATAGGAGGTGAACAGCGCCTGGTGCTGAAAATATAGCAGCACAATCAATAGGAGGTGAACAGCGGCTGGTGCTGAAAATATAGCAGCACAATCAATAGGAGGTGAACAGCGGCTGGTGCTGAAAATATATAAATAACTTAACTGTCTGAGCTAGGCTATGTGGGGGCGAAGGCCCATATAAATAACTTAACTGTCTGAGCTAGGCTGTGTGGGGGCGAAGGCCCATATAAATAACTTAACTGTCTGAGCTAGGCTGTGTGGGGGCGAAGGCACATATAAATAACTTAACTGTCTGAGCTAGGCTGTGTGGGGGCGCAGGCCCATATAAATAACTTAACTGTCTGAGCTAGGCTATGTGGGGGCGAAGGCCCATATAAATAACTTAACTGGCTGTGCTAGGCTATGTGGCTTAACAGCATCTTTCACAAGACAACAACATGGCCTAATAAAAGAGGGATTTGTATTTATTTATTAGGCCAACTTACAACTGCAATATGGCCAAAAAGGCAGCATCCTACATAAAACAATAATTTAAAGAAAAAAAGGTGATGTCTGTGTCTGAGTGTCTGTAGCCCTGTATCAGGAGTCTGGGATAACCTGAGTGTCTGTAGCCCTGTATCAGGAGTCTGGGATAACCTGAGTGTCTGTAGCCCTGTACCAGGAGTCTGGGATAACCTGAGTGTCTGTAGCCCTGTATCAGGAGTCTGGGGATAATCTGCTCCTGTAACGATAAAACAAACAGAAAATACTGTCAGCATGAGACCTAAAATAGCCATTGATAAGCACTAATAATCACAATAATAATAATAACAATAATAACAATTATAATAATAATAATAATTACTATAATGTTAGTAGCCTATATGACTGTTTATTAAATACAAAGTTATTTACTTAATGGGAAAAGTTGCATTTCCCCTCGGACACGATCTTGTGGATGTCAGGTGAGAGGGATGTGATGTTGATGAGCAGGCAGTCCTCGGTTGCCTTATGTGAAAGCCGGTTCCTGTCGTGAGTCGATTGCATTCACAGAGGAAAAGGAGGACTCAACGGGGGAAATTTAATCCAAACATTGTTAGCACATAAAAGGAATTCCTCCATTTCCAAAATACGAAGGTGGTCAGCTGCTGCCCTCATTGGGTATAGCGAGCACCATCCCCCTCTCTCTCCCTCCATCCCCCTCTCTCTCACTCCATCCCCCTCTCTTACACCCAGGTTCTGTTATCTCAGGTCATAAATTCCTGGAGGAGACTCTCTCCCTCGTGCAGTATAGAGAGAGGGTTTCACACTCTGATGGATGAGACAATGCAAGCCATTCATTTGTGGGGTGATTTCCTTCAACCTGCTGACCAGGCCCCTGTGTCTGTCCACCATAGCAGGAGCCCTGACGGTGACCACAAAGTTGACTTTTTCGAATGACAGGCCATGCTACGTAAACAATTGTTCCAGCTTTATGAATAGGATGTCCCCGGCGGTGTGTCCTTCCAGGGGAACGTCCCCGGCGGTGTGTCCTTCCAGGGGAACGTCCCCGCCGGTGTGTCCTTCCAGGGGAACGTCCCCGGCGGTGTGTCCTTCCAGGGGAACGTCCCCGGCGGTGTGTCCTTCCAGGGGAACGTCCCCGGCGGTGTGTCCTTCCAGGGGAACGTCCCCGGCGGTGTGTCCTTCCAGGGGAACGTCCCCGGCGGGGTGTCCTTCCAGGGGAACGTCCCCGCCGGTGTGTCCTTCCAGGGGAACGTCCCCGGCGGTGTGTCCTTCCAGGGGAACGTCCCCGCCGGTGTGTCCTTCCAGGGGAACGTCCCCGCCGGTGTGTCCTTCCAGGGGAACGTCCCCGCCGGTGTGTCCTTCCAGGGGAACGTCCCCGGCGGTGTGTCCTTCCAGGGGAACGTCCCCGCCGGTGTGTCCTTCCAGGGGAACGTCCCCGGCGGTGTGTCCTTCCAGGGGAACGTCCCCGGCGGTGTGTCCTTCCAGGGGAATCAGTGCCAGTAGCTCTTCTTTAAAGTCATTCCCATGAAAATAATGGACATATACACACAACTGTGCTACATCAGTGTTGTCAGTACTCTCATCAATAGCCAGGGGAAAATGCTCAGCCTGACTGAGCCCCTCCAGAACAATCCTATACACATCATCCGCCAGAGCACAGACACGGCGTCCGGCCGATGTCACAGACAGGGGCACCTGTTTGACAGACGCAATTATGCTATCCATAGACTTGTCTGTAGCCAATTCCTCCAAAACTGTCACCATGCAGTTTTTAAATAGCTCTGCATCTGTGAAGGGCATGTTGTGTTTGGTTACAACCCAGGATGCTTTTAGGAAAGCACTTGTGACCTTCTGTTGTTGGGTCAGGCCATGAAGGAGGATTCTACTGCCGTGTTTGTAGCTTGTAGTTAATGCTTTAATTTTTCTGCGTCGGGCCTCTGTCTGGGGCGGGAAGACCACTTTGAAAGTACCACGCTTAGATTCATAATGCCGTCTGAGTTTGAATTATTTGCAAACAGTGATATTTTCATTGCAACAAGACACTCTGGCTTGGCATTGGAGAAAGATGGTCAGATGAATGCATCTCTCTCTGTCCGTTCTTCCCTGAAACTTTGATTTTCATTATCCACCTTTCTTTTGCTACTTTTTGAGAGACGTGTTCTCTTGCTATCAAGCTAATTGTTCTGAACGAATGTTGACATTAATAAAGTAGTGTAGACTACATTAGGCTACGTAGACTTGTTTTAACCACCAATCAACACACAGAAAAATGTACAGAAAATTCTAATTGAATAAAGATATTGGTGATTTTTTTAACTTAATCTGATCAAAATTAGTCATTAATTCAGCCTATTCATTGATTCAGCCTATTCATTAATTCAGCCTATTCATTGATTCAGCCTATTCATTGATTCAGCCTATTAATTGTGCTAATATTATATGCTAATTATGTTCTGGTCTGCCGACTTTAACTCAGAAAAAAATTGTCCCGAAGCCAAACCTAGTTGGCGAACCCTGTTTTATAGTATGCCATGTCCTTTACTGGCCAACTGCTGTTATGTTTATGATATACTATGGTGTTGTGGCACTAGACTTTGACCAGATATTATTGCATCCAAAGATCAACTGTACCTAGAACATAGATACAGAGCCACTTGTCATCAGGAAGCTGCTCTCTCAGCACAACGGAAAATATCTCAATGACTTGACATGTTCTGGTTGTGAATTCAGGCTACAAGGTAAGAATCTTCCCAGGGATTATTGTAAAGTGTGTAGAGAAATTAAATGTATGGTGTTATTTTAGTATAGTGAATGACAGTAAAACACTCAGATCTAACAGTCCATTTCACCTGGGACAGTTATGTGACAGTTCAATCTTACAAAATGGCGCTAACTGGGCGTAGGCAAATCAAATTCAAAAACATATTGTTCATATATCGTATTATAGGATTCATATATCGTGATTATTTTACCATTTGTAAAAATGTTAATGTATGATAGTTCTAAATCATCTTTCAGATTATCAGAACATTTGTTGTTTTCTAAATTACAATGAGCTCCTCTTTCCTGTGTAATTTGGTTTAAAACCACTGAACATACTTTTCTTAACATTATTATTATGAACTGAATTCAGTAACAGCATAATAATATCATACCTGTTAAACAAAGCAACACACTAGAACGAGATAAATTATTAAAAGAGAAAGTGAGACATTATTATTATTAGTTCCACTACATGGAGAAAAGGAGAAAAATATTAAATCACCTGACTGTTGTATCTGTTAGTAAATGTTTTATTTCTAAGAGATAATTAATAAAATAGAACAATTGACCTTCAATAATAATTAGCTGTCACTGTGTTAACCACAACCAACATGTTGGATCTCTGTTTAGGGGTCAGTGCTCTAAAATGAGTATCTCGGGAGAGAGAAAGGAGGCGGTCCCTGCCTCTAAAATGAGTCTCTCTGGGGAACAAGACACCAAAGCTAAGAGGTGAGATGACAATTTTTGTTGTTTAAGATCATTGTTTCTAAAACATTATATCCACATTTTTTCACATTAGTTATTTGCAACAGAAACGATTGTTATGGGTACCTTCAGGTCTGTAAAATATTGTTGTTCTATAGAATTTATAGAATTTTAGCATGACACAATCATTTAGCCTACTCTTAAAACTTCTATGGGCTACGCGTCCCACCCGCGGTACACACTATCAACTGCCAGTGAAATATCAGAGCGACAAATTTGAAAACAACAAAATGTCATAATTCAAATTTCTCAAACATACTATTTTACACCATTTGAAAGATAAACATCTCCTTAATCTAACCACGTTGTCCGATTTCAAAAAGGCTTTACGGCGAAAGCATAAAGTTAGATTATGTTAGGACAGTACATAGACAAAACATTACACAAAGCCATTTTCAATGCAAGGACAGGCGTCACCAAAAGCAGAAAAACAGCTAAAATTATGCACTAACCTTTGACAATCTTCATCAGATGACACTCCTAGGACATTATGTTAGACAATACATTAATATTTTGTTCTATCAAGTTCATATTTATATCCAAAAACAGCATTTTACAGTGGCGCATGGTGTTCAGAAAATGTTTTCCCTCCAATCCTGCGGTGGATCAGCACAACAAATTAAAAAAATACTATTCATTAACGTTGATAAAATATTAAACTGTTATTCAAAGATTTATAGATTAACACCTCCTGAATTAAATCGCGTTGACAGATTTCAAAATAACTTTACTGGGAGAGCACACTTTGCAATAATCTGAGTACTGTGGTCAGAAAAAAACAGCAGGCAATTATAGACACCGGCCATCTTGGAGTCATCTAAACGCATAAATAGCATTATAAATATTCACTTACCTTTAATAATTTTCATCAGAAGGCACTTCCAGGAATCCCAGGTCCACAACAAATGTTGTTTTGTTCGATAAAGTTCATCATTTATGTCCAAATAACTCCATGTTGTTTGCACGTTCAGTAGGCTACTCAAAATGTACTACTCAAAATGCGCGCGAGGGAAACAGTGACGACGAAAGTCAAAAAAAGTTATATTTACGTTCGTTCAAACATATCAAACGTTGTATAGCATAAATCTTTAGGGCCTTGAGAATGTGAAACTTCAGTAATTTTCCAACCGGACGTTTGCATTGCCTTGAAAAATGGTTTGGAACACAAAAGGAGTTCTCACATGAACGCGCCCTATGAACTGATGTGATATTCAGGGCACCTGCATACCAGCGTTCTCCTTAAGTCTGTGTTTACCACAAACCGCTCAAACTACTTTCTAAGACTCTAGTGGAAGACTCTAGTGGAAGCCTTAGGAAGTGCTATTTGAGTCCTAACTCACTGTGTGTCAGAAAGGCAAGGACTTGAGAAAACTACAGGAACCAGATTTTCATTTCCTCGTTGGATTTCTCTCAGGGTTTTGCCTGCCATATGAGTTATGTTATACTCACAGACATCATTCAAACAGTTTTGGAAACTTTAGAGTGTTTTCTATCCAAATCTACTAATAATATGCATATCCTAGCTTTTGAGTTTGAGTAGGAGGCAGTTTAATATGGGCATGTATTTCATCCGAAAGTGACAATACTGCCCCCTAGCCCTATTAATTATTGCCTAATGTGTTGGCATGCATATCCTTTCGACTAATTCTGATTGTTGTTGCAAGCTGGATTTTGACAATATTTCCGTTATATCAACATCCTTACTCCTGTTTAACCTCTTGGCGTTCCCTAGGATAGGGGGCGCTAAAGCGATTTTTGAAATAAATTCGTGCCCATTTTAAACGGCCTCCTACTCAAACTCAGAAGCTAGGATATGCATATAATTAATACTTGTGGATAGAAAACACCCTAAAGTTTCTAAAACTGTTTGAATGGTGTCTCTGAGTATAACAGAACTCATATGGCAGTCAAAACCCCGAGACAGATCGAAACAGGAAGTGGAATTCTGAATTGCGAACTCAACTTCATCACGTTGCCTATTAATCACACCGTGAGCTATGGTTCATTGAGCACTTCCTATTGCTTCCACTAGATGTCCCCAGTCTTTACAAAGTGGTTTGAGTCTCCTACTGTTAAAACTGAATGAATGAGACGCTGTGGAACGTGGTCACACGGAGAGGGCCATAACCATTATGACACCGGCGCCCCTGGTTACCCTCCCCTTTCGAAACATTTTGAAACACAATGCAATCGTCCCCCTCGAATCTTATTGGCTCTCTTGTTGAAAAACGCCCTGAAGATTTATGTTATACAACGTTTGACATGTTTGAACGAACCTAAATGGGAAAAAAAAGCATTTTCTCGAAATGGCTGTCCCGCGGCCGACGGAGCATTTGAATCAGCCTTCAGACGCGCTAACAAGAACAAGCTCTTGGAACATAAAGGAGTAATTTTTTCGAAGTAAAATACATTTGTTGTGGACCTGGGATTCCTGGAAGGGCTTTCTGATGAAGACAACCAAAGGTAAGGGATTATTGACAATAGTATACAAGACTAGATGTGATATGCGATTGTTCCAAGATGGCGCTGACCTGTAACGTTAGCCTATTTTTCAGAGTATCGCATCCCCTTTCATCGCAAAGTATGATTACCCAGTAAAGTTAATTTGAACCTGTTAGGGCTAGGGGGCAGTATTGACACGGCCGGATAAAAAAATGTACCCGATTTAATCTGGTTACTACTCCTGCCCAGTAACTAGAATATGCATATAATTATTGGCTTTGGATAGAAAACACCCTAAAGTTTCTAAAACTGTTTGAATGGTGTCTGTGAGTATAACAGAACTCAAATGGCAGGCCAAAACCTGAGAAGATTCCATGCAGGAAGTGGCCTGTCTGACAAGTTGTGTTTCATCTTGGCTCTTTTTATTGAAGACTGAGGATCTTTGCTCTAACGTGACACTTCCTACAGCTCCCATAGGCTCTCAGAGCCCGGGAAAAAGCTGAACGATATCGAGGCAGCCTCTGGCTGAAACACATTATCGCTTTTGGCAAGTGGCCGATCAGCCCATAGTGCTCTGTAAATAACTTCACATCTTTGCCTATTAATCACACCGTGAGCTATGGTTCATTGAGCACTTCCTATTGCTTCCACTAGATGTCCCCAGTCTTTACAAAGTGGTTTGAGCCTTCTACTGTGGAAATTGACAGAATGACACGCTGTTGAAATTGGTCACAGGAGGAGGGCCATCACCATTATTGCGCCATTATTGCGGCCCTGTCTACCCCCTCCTTTGGAAACGTTTTGAAACACAATACAATCGTCCCCCTCGAATCTTATTGGCTCTCTTGTTGAAACAGGCCCTGAAGATTTATGTTATACAACGTTTGACATGTTTGAACTAACCTAAATGGGGGAGAAAAAAAATGTATTTTCGAAATGGCTGTCCCGCGGCCGACGAAGGTTTTGGTTCAGCCTTCAGACGCGCTAACAACAGCAAGCTAATGGAACATAAAGGATGGACTTTTTCGAACGAAAATACATTTGTGTGGACCTGGGATTCCTGGAAGTGCTTTCTGATGAAGACAACCAAAGGTAAGGGATTATTGACAATAGTATACAAGATTAGATGTGATATGCGATTGTTCCAAGATGGCGCAGAGCTGTATTTACTAGGTAATTTTCTGAGTATCGCATCCCCTTTTATCGCAAAGTGTGATTACCCAGTAAAGTTATTTTTAAATCTGGTATTACAGGTGCTTTCAAGAGATATTCATCTATAAATCTTAGAATGACAATATTACATTTTAAAAATGTTTTCGAATAGTAATTGAGTAAATTGTAGCACTTTTTCCCGGGATGCATTTGAGGGAAAATAGTTAGTCAACGTCACGCGCCGATGTCAAATGCTGTTTTTATATATAAATATGAACTTTATCGAACAAAAGAATGCATGCATTGTGTAACATGATGTCCTAGGTGTGTCATCTGATGAAGTTTGTAAAAGGTTAGTGCTGCATTTAGCTGTTTTTTGGGTATTTGTGATGCATGTGGTTGGTCGGAAAATGGCTATGTGGCTACTTTTACGATGTACTCCTCTAACATAATCTAATGTTTTGCTTTTCCTGTAAAGCCTTTTTGAAATCGGACAACGTGGGTCGATTCAGGAGAGGTGTATCAATAAAACGATATAATTTGAAAAAAAAAATGAAAAAAAAAATTATTACATTTTGTTACGCTAATGGCGATAGGATTTTTCGCTGGATGTGCCGTCTGCGTAGAGGTGGATTAGGGAATCACCCGCAGCAAAAGCGACATCGTTGATATATACAGAGAAAAGAGTCGGACCGAAAATTGAACCCTGTGGTACCCCAATAGAGACTGCCAGAGGTCCGGACAACAGGCCCTCCGATTTGACACACTGAACTCTGTCTGAGAAGTAGTTGATGAACGAGGCGAGGCAGTCATTTGAGAAACCAAGGCTGTTGAGTCTGCCGTTAAGAATACGGTGATTGACAGAGTCGAAAGCCTTGGACAGGTCGATGAAGACGCCTGTCTTTTATCGATGGCGGTTATGATATCGTTTAGTACCTTGAGCGTGGCTGAGGTGCACCCGTGACTAGCTCGGAAACCAGATTGCACAGCGGAGAAGCTACGGTGGGTTCGAAATGGTCAGTGATCTGTTTATTCATTTGACTTTCAAAGACTTTAGAAAGGCAGGGCAGGATGGATATAGGTCGAGTTTGGGTCTAGAGTGTTACCCCCTTTGAAGAGGGGGATGACCAAGCTTTCCAATCTTTAGGGATCTCGGACGATACAAAAAGAGAGGTTGAACAGACTGGTAATAGGGGTTGCAACAATGGCGGCGGATAATTTTAGAAAGAGAGGGTCCAGATTGTCTAGCCCAGCTAATTTGTACGGGTCCAGGTTTTGCAGCTCTTTCAGAATATCTGCTAACTGGATTTGGGTGAAGGAAAAGCTGGGGAGCCTTGGGCAAGTAGCTGCAGAGCGTGCAGAGCTGTCGGCCGGGGTTGGGGTAGCCAGGAGGAAAGCATGGCCAGCCGTGGAAAAATGCTTATTGAAATTTGCGATTTTCATGGATTTATCGGTGGTGACAGTGTGTCAATGGAATTTTCTATCCTAATGATAATAATTAACAATCAATAAGCTTTGACTTAATCCTAAAACAATGGGTTAAAAAGAATTAGGCAAAGACTCAGCATCTGCAAAAGGTTCGCACAGTTTATTCAGAGAACGTTCTGAAGAACATTACACAATGAGCTTCATTTTATGCCCCCTCTCGCTTACGCACACACCTACACACAAACAGTAGATATCCTACACACATACATACACACAAACAGTAGGTGAAATGTATCCCTCCCCTCACCACTGTTAATCACTACCCAGTGCTTGCCTGTTCCTTTCCCCAGAGATTAGAGGGACCTTGAAGGTTCCTCCCGGTTTTCTCAAGTCTCTCTAGGTCAGGTCAACCAGATGTCTACATTTCTCTCAGCTAATACACACACACACACACACACATTTCTCTCCCTGTCCGGCCTCTACTAGACCTTATGGGGGAGGTTACGTTCAGTACTTTAATTATTCATTACACATGCGACATAACTTCTAATTAGTAAACAGTTACGTTTCAGGTGTGGATTCTTTATTCATTTACCTTTATTATATAATTTCCTTATCACAGTGTTACCTAGCCTCTGTGCAATGGGCAGCTGGGAGGAGGTGCTCTTATTCTCCATGGACTTTACAGTGTCCCCCAAAACATTTTGGAGTTAGAGCTACAGGATACAAATTTATATTTGAAAAAGTTAGCCTTTGCTTTCCTGACTGACTGCTTGTATTGGTTCCTGACTTCCCTGAAAAGTTGCATATCGCGGGGACTATTCGATGCTAGTGCAGTCCGCCACAGGATGTTTTTGTGCTGGTCGAGGGCAGTCAGGTCTGGAGTGAACCAAGGGCTATATCTGTTCTTAGTTCTACATTTTTTGAAAGGGAGGTGCTTATTGAAGATGGTGATGAAATTACTTTTAAAGAATGACCAGGCATCCTCGACTGAAGGGTTGAGGTCCATATCCTTCCAGGATACCGGCCAAGTTGATTAGAATGGCCTGCTCGCAGAAGTGTTTTAGAGAGCATTTGACAGTGATGAGGGGTTGTCGTTTGACAGCGGAGTGAACCAAGGGCTATATCTGTTGTTAGTTCTACATTTTTTGAAAGGGGCATGCTTGTTTAAGAAGGACCAAGCATCCTCGACTGACGGGATGAGGTCAATATCCTTCCAGGATACCCGGGCCAGGTCGATTAGAAAAGGTTGCTCGCAGAAGTGTTTTAGGGAGCTTTTGACGGTGATGAGGTGTGGTCGTTTGACCTCAGACCCATAGCGGATGCAATGAGGCAGTGATCGCTGAGATCCTGATTGAAAACAGCAGAGGTGTATTTGGAGGGCAAGTTGGTCAGGATAATATCTATGAGGGTGCCCATGTTTTGCGGATTTAGGGTTGTACCTGGTGGGTTCCTAGATAATTTGTGTGAGATTGATGGCATCAATCTTAGGTTGTAGGACTGCCGGGGTGTTAAGCATATCCCATTTTAGGTCACCTAACAGAAAGAACTCTGAGGCTAGATGGGGGGCAATCAATTCACATATGGTGTCCAGGGCACAGCTGGGAGCTGAGGGGGGTCTATAACAGGCGGCAACAGTGAGAGACTTATTTCTGGAGAGATTAATTAAAAAAATTAGATGCTTGACCTGTTTGGGCATAGACCTGGAAGGTATGACAGAATGTTGCAGGCCATCTCTGCAGTAGATTGCATCTCCTCCCCTTTTGGCAGTTCTATCTTGACAGAAAATGTTGTAGTTGGGGATGGAAATCTCAGAATTTTTGGTGGCCTTCCTAAGCCAGGATTCAGACACGGCAAGGACATCAGGGTTGGCGGAGTGTGCTAAAGCAGTGAGTAAAACATACTTAGGGTGGAGGCTTCTGATGTTAACATGCATGAAACCAAGGCTTTTTCAGTTACAGAAGTCAACAAATGAGAGTACCTGGGGACACACAGGGCCTGGGTTAACCTCCACATCACCCGAGGAACTAAGGAGGAGTAGGATGAGGGTACGGCTAAAGGCTATCAAAACTGGTCGTCTGATGCATTGGGGACAGAGAATAAAAGGAGCAGATTTCTGGGCATGGTAGAATAGATTCAGGGCATAATGTACAGACAGGGGTATGGTTGGGTGAGGGTACAGTGGATGGAGTTACGTTGGCAGACCAGTCGTGGTGGAACGGCGGGCTCCGTGTCGACAAAGAGTCCAGGCCAGTTGGTCGAAAGAGGTATTGTAGTTGTAGTAATTTTGTTTGCTAGCCGGGAGATGCGCCTGGCTCGCAGCTACCTGGTGCTAGCTTTGGGACTGGAGCGTTAGCCACTTTAGCCACTCGGTAGCAGCTAGCTAGCAGCGATGATCCGATGCAAAGGTCCAGAGCTTACGCCAAGAATCCGGTGGAGTAGTGGATTCTAGCCGTGTTGGGGTAGAGTCCGGGAGGCATAAGCTGTGTAGCCGAGTGATCACTGCACAGGCCGAGAGGTGGGCTCAGAGCTAGCTTCGGGGCTGGGCCACTCGGTGGCAGCTAGCCAGCTGTGATGTTCAGTAGTAATGGTCCAGGGCTTACGGCAGGAATCCGGCATTGTAATGGAGAAAACAGTCCGATACTGGCAGGCTGGCAAGTATTATCCAGGCTAAAAGCGACTGGTGTCTGTGCAGAATGTTATGGTTGCTAGCAGTGGCTGACACTGACTAAATAGCTAGTAGCTAGTTAGCGGGTTAGTTTCTGATGGCTAGCTTCTGATGGAGGTTCTGGCTATAAGGTCTAAAAATAGCGGATCCATATCACATTGGGTGAGGCGGGTTTCCGGAAGGTATATTTAATTTAAAAATGGAAAAGAGATTTGAAATACATACAAAAAAAGACGAAAAATACAAAATGTACACAGGAGAACGACAAACCACGTCTGCACTGCTCCGCCATCTTGGTCATGTATAGAACCCTTTATAGGAGGTTAGGAAGTGTCTAAGTAGACAGTATATATAGAATATATATAGTACCCTTTATCGGAGGTTAGGAAGTGTCTGAGTATACAGTATATATAGAATATATATAGAACCCTTTATAGGAGGTTAGGAAGTGTCTGAGTATGCAGTATATATATATAGAATATATATAGAACCCTTTATAGGGCTCTTTGATCAGAACTCTAGAGGTTCTTCTTCGCTGAATTGATCTTCATTATATCCAAACACACTGGTGGTCAGGGAGGCTTCTCTTTGTCTAAACGATGGCCCACGTCAACTCTGGCGGACTTTTTTTACAATACAATACATTACAATGCATTAAAATACATTACAATACAACTTTGTCCATTAGTTACAGCAAACAACATAGGGTTGTTTGTCTCTTTTGCACCGTTCTTAACCCCCCACATAAGTGTAAAATGTATTTATTCTCAGCAATTCTACGACCAATTTTCTACTCTGAGACGCTATGTGGATATGGGCCCAGATCTGAAAATATTGTTGTAAAAAACTTAGAATGTTCTTTTAACATAATAAAAAATGAATATTACTAATGTAACCCCCTGTAAAGACTGGGTTTAGTTGTTTTGTGCCACTGTTCAGGAACTTCCCGCGTTCCCGTACAGAACTGTCCGCGTCCACGTACGGTGTGGCGCCAAGCATATTGTCCGGTTACGGGGATAGTTGGCTGAGGTGATCTTGGAGAATAACGATGTAGTTCGCCACAGTGTTGAGATGCCGAAGTTTATTGTTCAAATTTCTTTTTGCTTTACAGTCAGGAGCTGTATGACTGTAGCCAGGTCCTTTTCAATCTCTATCCTTGTTCAATTTGTGGTTCACCGGATTCGTCATCATCATCGAGACGAGGTACAGAGCGTCCTGCTAGCTAGCCAAGCTAGTCGGTACAGCTAGGTAAGCTAGCTAGCTACTCTACCAACAGCGTCCTAGTTATCCTATCCTAACATTATCACCGGCTGCCTGTATTTCTTGTGGACCGATGGAGCTCTCGGGTTGTTTCTTCCACCTGTTAAATCCCGTGGAGGGCTTCCCCCTCTCTCATTGACGGATGCTGGCTACCTTTGTCCGGTTCTCCTCTCTTCACTAGATTGACGGTAACTTTTGGGTTTAAACCCTCTGTGTCCAAGGACCAAACTTTTGAATATTATTTTCAGGGCACCTTAAGTAGGCTGGACACATTCCATTTTTAACAAAGCTTATTTTCTGATAAAAACAAGTTAATTGCATCCGCCATGGAGCCCAGTTTCATAACACTACCTTATGTCCGTAGTTATGAAGTCATCGTGAAAAAACAGGCCTTATTTCAAGCCATTTTTCACCCTGCCAGCTCCTATTAGTTCTATTGAGCACCATGGCACCAACTCTCCTTCTGAACGTTCTATTCCCAGCTCATTGTTCTGCGTCACAATGGCAGTTATGCTACTGTTATTAATGAGACCTGCCTTCATTGACCATTTCTAAAATGGTCACTCATTACTTTAGTTAGCTATATAACTCGTGTTAGGGTTGTGTTGCTTTAGGGAGAGCAAAAAAATTGTGACTATAGCAGGTATTGAACCCCGGGTAAATTATCACTAGTCAGAACCTCAACCCTAGTATACATGCATTATAAAAAATCATCTTAATATCTGATATTGCGAGTAAACAACCTCGGAGTAGAAAATACAAGAGTGCGTCTTCCAGCCCACTAATAAATTACATCATGCAACCATTGTGTTTAGCAAATTTACCTCAACATGCCACTCGAGAAGGCAGAGTGGGTCGATGCTGGTTGAAGAATTTGACTATGAATGTACTAGGAAAATATGTTTTTCTCGACCAGAGGTGACTGAATTAATGTTCAGGCTTATTGATAATCGTTATATTAAGGAAGTATAATTTCAAAATATGAGTATAAAAACAGATAATAATAAATATGAATCATCATTATATTACTTGACAGTAATCTGTTAAATGTTTTTTCAGTCCTTCCTCTTGTGTTAGCAGTGTGGAAAGGGACAGAAAGAAGCACACAGGAGTTTTCCTGTGAGGGGGAGTGGTGGTGTATCCACGGAGAAAACTATACTGATCTTCTGAAATGTCATATACATTTACATTTCAGTCATTTAGCAGACGCTCTTATCCAGAGCGACTTACGGTAGTGAACGCATACATTTCATTTCATGCATTTTTTTGTTTTGTTGTACTGGCCCCCCGTGGGAATGGAACACACAACCCTGGCATTGCACACACCATGCTGGCGTTGCAAACACCATGCTCTACCAACTGAGCCACAGAGAAGGCCCATTTGTAGTCTTATGATGCCATCTATTGGAATTATGTAGTAACTGCAGTAGTACTGAATAATGTCTAATTCCTTACTAAAGTATTAATTAATATAACATGTTCTAGTTCATTTTACCACTTACAACCATAAAATAACAATTCATAGCATAACAAACAATGAAATTGTCATAAACCAACAACACCGTACAATTAGTTAATTATATATATACTGCTCAAAAAAATAAAGGGAACACTAAAATAACACATCCTAGATCTGTATGGATGAAATAATCTTATTAAATACTTTTTTCTTTACATAGTTGAATGTGCTGACAACAAAATCACACAAAAATAATCAATGGAAATCCAATTTATCAACCCTTGGAGGTCTGGATTTGGAGTCACACTCAAAATTAAAGTGGAAAACCACACTACAGGCTGTTCCAACTTTGATGTAATGTCCTTAAAACAAGTCAAAATGAGGCTCAGTAGTGTGTGTGGCCTCCACGTGCCTGTATGACCTCCCTACAATGCCTGGGCATGCTCCTGATGAGGTGGCGGATGGTCTCCTGAGGGATCTCCTCCCAGACCTGGACTAAAGCATTCGCCAACTCCTGGACAGTCTGTGGTGCAACGTGGCGTTGGTGGATGGAGCGAGACATGATGTCCCAGATGTGCTCAATTGGATTCAGGTCTGGGGAACGGACAGGCCAGTCCATAGCATCAATGCCTTCCTCTTGCAGGAACTGCTGACACACTCCAGCCACATGAGGTCTAGCATTGTCTTGCATTAGGAGGAACCCAGGGCCAACCGCACCAGCATATGGTCTCACAAGGGGTCTGAGGATCTCATCTCGGTACCTAATGGCAGTCAGGCTACCTCTGGCGAGCACATGGAGGGCTGTGCGGCCCCCAAAGAAATGCCATCCCACACCATGACTGACCCACTGCCAAACCGGTCATGCTGGAGGATGTTGCAGGCAGCAGAACGTTCTCTACGGCGTCTCCAGACTCTGTCATGTCTGTCACATGTGCTCAGTGTGAACCTGCTTTCATCTGTGAAGAGCACAGGGCGCCAGTGGTGAATTTGCCAATCTTGGTGTTCTCTGGCAAATGCCAAACGTCCTGCACGGTGTTGGGCTGTAAGCACAACCCCCACCTGTGGATGTCAGGCCCTCATACCACCCTCATGGAGTCTGTTTCTGACCGTTTGAGCAGACACATGCACATTTGTGGCCTGCTGGAGGTCATTTTGCAGGGCTCTGGCAGTGCTTCTCCTGCTCCTCCTTGCACAAAGGTGAAGGTAGCGGTCCTGCTGCTGGGTTGTTGCCCTCCTACGGCCTCCTCCACGTCTCCTGATGTACTGGCCTGTCTCCTGGTAGCGCCTCCATGCTCTGGACACTACGCTGACAGACACAGCAAACCTTCTTGCCACAGTTTGCATTGATGTGCCATCCTGGATGAGCTGCACTACCTCAGCCACTTGCGTGGGTTGTAGACTTCGTCTCTTGCAACCACTAGAGTGAAAGCACCGCCAGCATTCAAAAGTGACCAAAACATCAGCCAGGAAGCATAGGAACTGAGAAGTGGTCTGTGGTCACCACCTGTAGAACCACTCCTTTATTGGGGGTGTCTTGCTAATTGCCTATAATTTCCACCTGTTGTCTATTCCATTTGCACAACAGCATGTGAAATGTATTGTCATTCAGTTTTGCTTCCTAAGTGGACAGTTTGATTTCACAGAAGTGTGATTGACTTGGAGTTACATTGTGTTGTTTAAGTGTTCCCTTTATTTTTTTGAGCAGTGTATATTAAACTACATTCATATATTCTTTAACTTCTTATCCCGTTAATGGGATCGATATGACAACAGCCAGTGAAAGTGCAGGTCGCCAAATTCAAACAACAGAAATCTCATAATTAAAATTCCTCAAACATACAAGTATTTTACACCATTTTAAACATAAACTTGTTGTTAATCCCACCACAGTGTCCGATTTCAAAAAGGCTTTACTACGAAAGCACACCAAACGATTATGTTAGGTCAGCAACTAGTCACAGAAAAACACAGCCATTTTTCCAGCCAAAGAGAGGAGTCACAAAAAGCAGAAATAGAGATAGAATTAATCACTAATCTTTGATGATCTTCATCAAATGACACTCATAGGACTTCATGTTACACAATACATGTATGTTTTGTTCGATAAAGTTCATATTTATATCCAAAAATCTCAGGTTACATTGGCGCGTTACGTTCAGTAACGTTTTGCTTCCAAAACATCCGGTGATTTTGCAGACAGCCACATCAATTTACAGAAATACTCATCATAAATGTTGATGAAAATACAAGTGTTATGCATGGAACTTTAGATAAACTTCTCCTTAACTTCTTAAGGTATATGGGGCAGTATTTTCACAGCCGGATAAAAAACGTACCCAATTTAATCTGGTTACTACTCCTGCCCAGAAACTAGAATATGCATATAATTAGTAGATTTGGATAGAAAACACACTAAAGTATCTAAAACTGTTTGAATGGTGTCTGTGAGTATAACAGAACTCATATGGGAGTCAAAAACCTGAGAAGATTCCATGCAGGAAGTGCTCTGTCTGACAATTTTTTGTCCTTCTGTTGCATCTCTATCGAATTTACAGCATCTCTGCTGTAACGTGACACTTCCTAAGGCTTCCATTGGCCCTCTAAACCCGCCAGAAAGTGGAATGGGGTGTCTCCTATCTCTGGGCAGATAACAGGAGCAGAGTTTGTAAGTGGTCAGCCTGGGGACATTTAGACTGGAGATGAGCGTGCACGAGAATTCTCAATTTTTTATTTCAGTCTTGGAATGAATACAACATTGCCCGGTTGGAATATTATCGCTATTTTATGAGAAAAAAAGCATAAAAATTGATTTTAAACAGCGTTTGACATGCTTCTAAGTACGGTAATGGAACATTTAGATTTTTTTTGTGTCGATATGCGTTACCCTTGGCGATGCGCGTTACCCTTTGGATAGTTACCTGAACGCATGAACAAAACGGCGGTATTTGGATATAACTATGGATTATTTGGAACCAAAACAACATTTGTTGTTGAAGTAGAAGTCCCGGGAGTGCATTCTGACGAAGAACAGCAAAGGTAATCCAATTGTTCTAATAGTAATTCTGAGTTTAGGTGACACCGAAGTTGGCGGATGTCAAAATAGCTAGCCGTGATGGCTGAGCTATGTACTCAGAATATTGCAAAATGTGCTTTCGCCGAAAAGCTATTTTAAAATCGGACATAGCGATTGCATAAAGGAGTACTGTATCTATAATTCTTAAAATAATTGTTATGTATTGTGTCAACGTTTATCGTGAGTAATTTAGTAAATTCACCGGAAGTTTTGGGTGGGTATGCTAGTTCTGAACATCACATGCTAATGTGAAAAGCTGGTTTTTGATATAAATATGAACTTGATTGAACAAAACATGCATGTATTGTATAACATAATGTCCTAGGAGTGTCATCTGATGAAGATCATCAAAGGTTAGTGCTGCATTTAGCTGTGTTTTGGGTTTTTGTGATGCATGCTAGTTGCTTAGAAAATGGCTGTGTGATTATTTTTTGGCTGCGTACTCTCCTAACATAATCTAATGTTTTGCTTTCGCTGTAAAGCCTTTTTGAAATCGGACAACGTGGTTCAATTCAGGAGAGGTGTATCTATAAAATGGTGTAAAATAGTCCTATGTTTGAGAAACAGAAATTATTAGATTTCTTTGAATTATGACATTTTGTGGTTTTAAATTTCGCGCTCTGATTTCTCACTGGCTGTTGAATAGGGACGATTTCGTCCCACATACCCGAGAGAGGTTAATGCAACCGCTGTGTCAGATTTCAAAAAAGCTTTACCGAAAAAGCACACCATGCAATAATCTGAGTTCGGCGCTCAGACACAAAAACAAGCCATACAATATATCCACCATGTTGGAGTCAACAGAAGTCAGAAATAGCATTATAAATATTCACTTACCTTTGATGATCTTCATCAGAATGCATTCCCAGGAATTCCAGTTCCACAATAAATGTTTGTTTTGTTCGATAAAGTCCATCCTTTATGTCCAAATACCTCCTTTTTGTTCAAGCCTTCAGTTCACAAATCCAAATTCACGACACGCAGGCCAGACGAAAACTAAAAAAATCCCATTACAATTCGTGGAAACATGTCAAACGATGTATAGAATCAATCTTTACGATGTTTTTATCATAGATCTTAACCTCTTACATCTAGACGTTCCGCTAGCGGAACACCTGCTCCAATATCCAATGATAGGCGTGGCGCGAATTACAAATTCCTCAAAAATACAAAAACTTCCATTTTTCAAACATATGACTATTTTACAGCATTTTAAAGACAAGACTCTCCTTTATCTAACCACACTGTCCGATTTCAAAAAGGCTTTACAGTGAAAGCAAAACATTAGATTATGTCAGCAGAGTACCCAGCCAGAAATAATCAGACACCCATTTTTCAAGCTAGCATATAATGTCACAAAAAACAAAACCACAGCTAAATGCAGCACTAACCTTTGATGATCTTCATCAGATGACAACCCTAGGACATTATGTTATACAATGCATGCATGTTTTGTTCAATCAAGTTCATATTTATATAAAAAAACAGCTTTTTTACATTAGCATGTGACGTTCAGAACTAGCATACCCCCCGCAAACTTCCGGGGAATTTACTAAATTACTCACGCTAAACGTTCACAAAAAACATAACAATTATTTTAAGAATTATAGATACAGAACTCCTCTATGCACTCGATATGTCCGATTTTAAAATAGCTTTTCGGTGAAAGCACATTTTGCAATATTCTCAGTAGATAGCCCGGCATCACAGGGCTAGCTATTTAGACACCCACCAAGTTTAGCCCTGACCAAACTCCGATTTACTATTAGAAAAGTTTGATTACCTTTGGTGTTCTTCGTCAGAATGCACTCCCAGGACTGCTACTTCAATAACAAATGTTGGTTTGGTTCAAAATAATCCATAGTTATATCCAAACAGCGGCGTTTTGTTCGTGCGTTCAAGACACTATCCGAAGTGTAAATAAGGGTCACGCGCACGACGCATTTGGTGACAAAAGATTTCTATATATTTCATTACCGTACTTCGAAGCATGTCAACCACTGTTTAAAATCAATTTTTATGCCATTTTTCTCGTAAAAAAGCGATATATTACGACATTTTTTATCCGGCTGTGCTGGATAGAGAGGAACCAGGCTATGAGGGGTGACCAGTCCTCTTCTGGCTGTGCTGGGTAGAGAGGAACCAGGCTCTGAGAGGTGGCCAGTCCTCTTCTGGCAGTGCTGGGTAGAGAGGAACCAGGCTATGAGGGGTGGCCAGTCCTCTTCTGGCTGTACTGGGTAGAGAGGAACCAGGCTATGAGGGGTGGCCAGTCCTCTTCTGGCTGTGCTGGGTAGAGAGGAACCAGGCTATGAGGGGTGGCCAGTCCTCTTCTGGCTGTGCTGGGTGGAGATTATAAGAGTACATGGCCATTAAGGCCAGATCGTTCTTCAAGATGTTCAAATGTTCCAAGATGACCAGCAGGGTGAAATAATAATCACAGTGGTTATAGAGGTTGCAACAGGTCAGCACCTCAGGAGTAAATGTCAGGTTGCTTTTCATAGTTGAGCATTCAGAGGTTGAGGGAGGGAGAAAGAGGGATGGATTGGGAGAGAGGGAGGGAGAGAGAGGGAGGGAGGGAGGGAGGGAGGGAGGGGGTTGAAACTACAGTTTCGGGGCAAGGTATCACGTCTGGTGGACAGGTCAGAGTTCATATCCTCAGTCAGACCAGTAGAAACTGGATCAGCAGCACAACAAGGTATCACGTCTAGTGGACAGGTCAGAGTTCATATCCTCAGTCAGACCAGTAGAAACTGGATCAGCAGCACAACAAGGTATCACGTCTGGTGAACAGGTCAGAGTTCATATCCTCAGTCAGACCAGTAGAAACTGGATCAGCAGCACAACAAGGTATCACGTCTGGTGGACAGGTCATAGTTCATATCCTTTTATGAAGAATTTTTTACGTTTATTCCCAAAATAAATATTAAGATGAACGCACTTATTCTAAATCACTCTGGATAAGAGCATCTGCTAAATCAGGGGTTCTCAATCCGGGGTCTGTGGAGGTACTGCAGGGGCTCCACGGCACCCTGACTGTACTCGTTGCAATGTAACACATTTGATAGAATTTTCACATGACACGACCACTTTTCCTACTCTTAATTATTGCCTAATATAATGGAATGCATATTTTCTTTACCAATTCTGATCGTTGTTACAATAAGAATTTTGACAATATTCCTGTTATATGAACACACTCTTCACACCCGTTTAACAGCTCTAAATAGCTTTAGCATAGTAGTCATCAAGTCCCTTGCCAATAATGTTGCCTACAACGTTGCATACAATGTTCATTTTCATCGAACACAGATTACGCCCGAGATGCCTTCAATTTGCCTAATTTATAGCCATGCCCAATTTAGGATTATTTTTTAACAACGTGATGTTGCGCTCCAAAGGGATATCTTGAAATAACATGATGTAGATAATTAAATAATCAAAAGAAAAACGTGTTTATTTTACACTCTTAGAAAAGAAGGTTCCTTATAGAACCAAAAAGGCTTCTATCACTTCCTTAATATATGGAATCACTAAAAGTGATATATATTTTTGGGTTCAGTGAAGAAGAACCTCTAGAGTTCTGATCAACGAATGGTGATTGTTTTGAGGATGTGAACCCAGCAACCCTCCAGTGGTCAGATCAATTCCTCCTGTTTTTTCCAGCGCCCGGCCCGGGATATAAACCAGCCACCTTTCGACCACAGCTCCAACTCCTGCCACAGCTCCAACTCATTAGCCACTGGGTGAAAACCTGAGTTAATCTTCAGAAATTAGCATATATTAATCGGCCAAAATGAAGACAAAATGCTTTGGAGACATACATGGTATCACTTGTTATACATAAGTATTATACATAAATCATTGCCAAAAGCACAAAAGCACGTCTGGTGTTCAACCTTCCTAAGTTCTCTCACGTCACCCCGCTCCTCCGCTCTCTCCACTGGCTTCCAGTTGAAGCTCGCATCCGCTACAAGACCATGGTGCTTGCCTACGGAGCTGTGAGGGGAACGGCACCTCCGTACCTTCAGGCTTTGATCAGGCCCTACACCCAAACAAGGGCACTGCGTTCATCCACCTCTGGCCTGCTCGCCTCCCTACCTCTGAGGAAGCACAGTTCCCGCTCAGCCCAGTCCAAACTGTTCGCTGCTCTGGCACCCCAATGGTGGAACAAGCTCCCTCACGACGCCAGGACAGCGGAGTCAATCACCACCTTCCGGAGACACCTGAAACCCCACCTCTTTAAGGAATACCTGGGATAGGATAAAGTAATCCTTCTAACCCCCCCCCCCCCCCCCCTTAAAAGATTTAGATGCACTATTGTAAAGTGGTTGTTCCACTGGATATCATAAGGTGAATGCACCAATTTGTAAGTCGCTCTGGATAAGAGCGTCTGCTAAATGACTTAAATGTAAAATGTAAATATATTATTAATGGATTGATTATATAGAAATATAAAACATTATTTTTAACTACTACAAAGCATTTACATGAGGAGCAGGAACCACTGACTCACTGCATTATTCTATAGTATTATCAAGACACCTGCTGTTAACTCTTAACTACTTAGGACAGCTCACGATGTGTCCTAAATATCTGCCGACTAGGTGGGACTAGAGACTTCATGCATAGCTTTAATTTATACCCATAAATGTAAAAAAAGCGATAATATTCCGACCGGGAAAGCGTGTGTACGTACAAAGAGAGAGAAAATAAAAGCATGGGATCCCCTCGTGCACGAGCATAATTCTCATATTACTGTTACTGGCCACTATCCAAACGCGCTAATGTTTTTCAGCCAGAGCCTGCAAAGCCACGATTCAGCTTTTTGCCACCTTCTGAGAGCCCATGGGAGCCGTAGGAAGTGTCACGTAACAGCAGAGATCGCCTGTAATGGATAGAGATAATTAAGAAGTTCAAGAAATGGTCAGACAGGGTACTTCCTGTACAGAATCTTCTCAGGTTTTGGCCTGCCAAATGAGTTCTGTTATACTCACAGACACCATTCAAACAGTTTTAGAAACTTTGGAGTGTTTTCTATCCAAAGCTAATAATTATATGCATATTCTAGTTTCTGGGCAGGAGTAATAATCAGATTAAATCGGGTACGTTTTTTATCCGGCCGTGAAAATACTGCCCCCTAGCCATAACAGGTTAAATTATGTTTCAACCGGAGAATTCATTTTGTCTTTAGAAATGCAATGGAACACAGCTATCTTTCAGGGGCACGCCCATGACTGACGCTCATGACCTTCTGCCAGACCCATCACTCAATCAGTTCTTATTCTCCCCCACTTCACAGAGAAGCCTCAAACAAGGTTCTAAAGACTGTTGACATCTAGTGGAAGCCTTAGGAAGTTCAATATGACCCCACAGACACTGTATATTGGATAGGCCAAGACTTGAAAAACTACAAACCTCAGATTTCCCAAAACCTGGTTGGATTCTTTTCTCAGGTTTTTGCCTGCCATATGAGTTCTGTTATACTCACAGACATCATTCAAACAGTTTTAGAAACTTCAGAGTGTTTTCTATCCAAATCTACTAATAGTATGCAAATATTTGACTCTGCATATCCTACCTTCTGGGCCCGAGTAGCAGGCAGTTTAATCTGGATATGTTTTTCATCCGGCCGTGAAAATACTGCCCCCTATCCCTAAGAGGTTTTTAACATAATTATAATAAAAGGAATATTACTAATGTAACCAAATGTAAAGACTGGGTTTAGTTGATTGTGTTGCACTGCTCATGTCCGCGTTCTGGAACTGCCCGCATCCCCGTACAGAACTGTCAGCGTCCACGTACGGTGTGGCGCCAAGCATATTGTCCGGTTACGCGCAGAGTGGGCTGAGGTGATCTTGGGGAATAACGATGGTGTTCGCTACAGTGTTGAGACGCCGAAGTTTATTGTTCAATTTGCTTTTTGCTTATTGGTCAGGGACAGTATGAGCGTAACCAGATCCTTTTCACTCTCTATCCTTGTTTCATTTTGTGGTTCACCGGATTTGTCATCATCATCGAGACAAGGGACAGTCGAACGACCTGCTAGCTAGCCAAGCTAGTCGGTTAGTCGGTACAGCTAGGTAAGCTAGCTAGCTACTCTACCAGCAGCATCCTAGTTATCCTAACTAGTCGGTACAGCTAGGTAAGCTAGCTAGCTACTCTACCAGCAGCATCCTAGTTATCCTAGCTACCAGTACATCATCACCGGCTGCCTGCATTTCTTGTGGACCGATGGAGCTCTCGGGTTGTTTCTTCCACCTGTTAAATCCCGTGGAGGGCTTCCCCCTCTCTCATTGACTGATGCTGGCTACCTCTGTCCGGTTCTCCTCTCTTCACTAGATGGACGGTAACTTTAATGTTTAACCCATCTGTGTCCAAGGACCGTACTTTAGAATATTGTAACGACCCTGGGTTTATAAGCGCGCATATTGACTCTGCCGCTTGAGCTTTTGATAGTGTGCTGGACTTCGGGCTAGAAGGTCGAGGGTTCGAGACCTGCTTCCCTGCCTCTTCCATTACAATATTAAGTAGGCTGGACACATGACATTTTTAGCATCTTTTTTTCTTATGAAATCTAGAAAATTTCATGGAGCCCAGTATCATGATATTACGATAAGTATTTTCCATTGCTTTCAGAAAAAGGTAACCTAAAGAAAACGCATGTCCCTGTCCTCTTTTTCAAGATATGGTCGATTTAAACATCCAGAATATATATTTTTTTAAATTAAGAAATAACAATGTTTTTTACAATTTGTTGTTTCTAAATGGCTTCTGGGTAATTTCGTATGCATCGAAATCTTTGTTTGTGGGCATCGAATTAAGCAAATGCTGTGCAGGTCCACTGAGTTGTGAACCGAATGGATAGGTCTAGATTTGTTGATCTTAACCCTAACCCAAGGTATAACATATACTGGTACTCCTTATAGCCTCATTATCACATCAAACATCTCCAATCCAAAGTTAAATCTAGAATTGGCTTCCTATTTCGCAACATAGCATCCTTCACTCATGCTGCCAAACATACCCTTGTAAAACTGACCATCCTACCGATCCTCGACTTCAGCGATGTCATTCACAAAATAGCCTCCAATACCCTACTCAATCAATTGGATGCAGTCTATCACAGTGCCATCTGTTTTGTAAAACCTAGGGTTCTATAGCCGCAGGCCGACCAGTAGAAACCGGATAAACAGCACAAAACGGAATCACGTCTGGTGGAGCATGTATCAATACTGATAGGATGGAAAGAAAGGGAGCGCTGCTCTCAGATCAGTTTTCTCCATTCAAATCTTTCCTTAACATTATAATTATTTCACAATATAGATGACAGATCAGCACCTAGATAAATATTATCACCTATGGCTGCAAATATTGAGGAGGCTTATTCTAATGCTTACCCAATAAAAATGCACTATATCACAAATTTGGCACAGCAAAGCGTTAGGCATCACGTCATAAAATATATTGAGACAAATTACAGACCGTAGTCTACAAGTAGCAAAATACAACTCGATTGAACTTAAACATGTATTTCATTCTGATTGTAATAGGCCTATTGCCTACTGTTTATATTTTAATGCAGTCATCTCGGTTTTCATTTGAAGAATAATTTTATGCGTCGCTTGTTTCTACCAAATGCGAAGACATTTGCAACTTTGTATTTGTAGTCAACTTTGTTCTGAAGTCACAAAGAGATGGAGAAACCCTGTGATTCTATGTTTAGCAGAGATCTTCTGTGTATAAAGTGATGCAGGAGGGCAGAAAAACATTTAACGATGCACTAAGCTGTTCAACATTAATAACGATGGTTTTGGGAAACAGCTCAGAGATTTAACGATGCTCCTACGAAGGTTTTAATGATGAAATTAGCTTTAAGATGCTTTTGGGAAACCAGGTCCTGGATAAAAACATCTGCTGAATTCAAAACTAAATGTTTTACATACTCATCTCATATTACTGTATTTAATCTTTTACATTATAATTTTTTTTATATTGATGTCACAAATTTATAATTTGTACCTATCTTTATAAAAAATGTAGTTATTTGTTACATTTGACAGTGTAAAACCTAGCAGTACTACTGATGTCACTGAGAGTGAGGCAGATATATATTACTACTGTGTTAAACCTAGCAGTACTACTGATTTCTCTGAGAGTGAGGCAGATATATATTATTACTGTATTAAATCTAGCAGTACTACTGATTTCTCTGAGAGTGAGGCATATATATATATTATTACTGTATTAAATCTAGCAGTACTACTGATTTCTCTGAGAGGCAGATATATATTATTACTGTATTAAACCTAGCAGTACTACTGATTTCTCTGAGAGGCAGATATATATTATTACTGTGTTAAACCTAGCAGTACTACTGAGTTTGCGTCAGAGAGATGAGACAGATATATATTATTACTGTATTAAACCTAGCAGTACTACTGATAAACTACTACGTAGTTTACTTGTACTACGTAAAAGCATTTTGAAAAAAAAAAACATTTGACTCTGAAATGAAAACATCAAATGATACATTACAAACATACACATATACATGTCGGTCATTGAAAAATTGCATGCCATGATTAGGGAGTTAAAAAACACCTATCTCATTTATAATTTCTTTAAACAATAAAAGTTAACTTATGAACGTTTCTGAAAGTGATGTATAGCGTTTTGTAATGAAACTCTTCTTATGTTTCCCCATCTGAGATCAGAGTAGATGAGAGATGTAATGTTTGTCTCTGTTGTGTTGAAGTCCAATCAAGCAGGAGAGACCAGCCTCCCGTGTACCCAGCTGTGTGTCCATGAAGAGTGACCGGTCTATGAATCCTCCTATACAGTTTAGAGAGGGAGACTTTTCTACTGAACAAAGGTAAGAAGAACTCATGGGTCATGGTCAGTGAGTTAAACAACACCGCCTCTAGTCATTTCTCCTCTCCCATTTTACCATTTATTTTTGTTGTTTTCATAATCCATAGGCTAATCCTTTTATCCATTTATATATTCCTAAAACAATATTAAACAAACACAACTTTCCCTCCACGTGTGTGTGTGTGTGTGTGTGTGTGTGTGTGTGTGTGTGTGTGTGTGTGTGTGTGTGTGTGTGTGTGTGTGTGTGTGTGTGTGTGTGTGTGTGTGTGTGTGTGTGTGTGTGTGTGTGTGTGTGTGTGTGTGTGTGTGTGTGTGTGTGTGTACTCCCTGGTTGAGGAGATGTAATCTCATGTTTTGTCCACAGAAACCAACAGGAGAGATCAGAGTCAGAGATTCTCAGTGGTCAGTCTTCCCAGAGTCGTCAAACAGACCTGGACTCTATATTCAGTGTATGTGATCCTGTTATGAACATTTGTTTTTGTTTTCCTCAAGTAAAGTTGATCTGTCAATTATTCATTATTGTGTTAATGAGAAAGCATTTCTTCTATTGCTTAACTTATTTACTTGATTTATTTTAGTTGCTTGAAGAGAAAAGTATGACATTTGTGAAGAACGAGCTGAAGATGTTCAAGAGGATTCTTGGTCCTGATCTCCCAGAAGGCTTTGAGAGTCAGAAGCAGGATGAGGAAGTGGTGGATGCTGAAGATGAGAAGCAGGAGAGCAGTGCCAGAGAGGGGGCTCTGAAGATCACACTGCACGTCCTGAGGAAAATGAACCAGAAGGAGCCTGCTGACACACTGGAGAAATGTAAGATCTGTCTGCATCATTTTGAATGCTGTTTTATAACATTTAAAAGCTGTGGCTAAAGTACAGCTAAAGTAGCTGTGTAACTCAATGATATTGTAGCAGCCTTAACACAACACCTAGTGACCTCATCAAGTAGCAGAATGGATGTGTTGTGTTGATTAATTTAGAGACAGAGAGAGACAACATTAATAATACCATCAATAATACCAATAATAATATAATCAGTCACACCAGTCTGTAATGCATTATGAAAACATTTACACATTTATACTGTCGTGTCTTTGGGCACCATTAACTTGAAGACATGTTTATCAAATAACTCCCTGTAATTATTATCACGCGATTAAACTGACTAATTGTTTAACTGTAATTAACTAGGAGATCGGGGCACCAAGGAAAATATTCAGATTACAAAGTTATAATTTTCCTAATATAACTTTCCTATATTATAACATTATATATTATATTATATTATAGTATAGGCCGATTATCTTCTGGTTTAAATGGTGTATTTACCTCTAGTCCAGTCTCATTCCAAACGTTGTAAATTGTTGTATCTGCACGAATCCAGCCTTTACTAAATCATCCATACATCAATTGTCTTAAAATCATTTATTTACTAAACTAAGTAATTCACAGAAAGCATACAAACAGTAAATATCGTCACAAAGAATTGGTAGAGTAATGTGCCCTAGTGGGCTAAACTGGCATGGCTGGTGTCTTGTTAAACAAAGGGTCATAAAGGGCAGCTGAGGAGGCACACAGAGTTCATTAATATTAACAATTGATATGCTAATCCTTTGTACATGAACGCTCACTCATTCGGGAACAATCGCAATCAATATATATTTACGCTCAGTGTGTCGGCGGGATCCTTGTTGGAGAGTTTTTGTCCTGTTGGAGAGTTTTTGTCCCGTTCTCTCTCTCTCTCGGTTAGAGTGGATCTTTCAAAGCGTCATTCATTAATGTTGTTATAGAATGGATGTTTCGTCGGTCTTCGCGTTCAATGATATTATTTCTAGCTGCAGACTATTAATTAATATCAAAGACTTGTTATTATTCTGTCAGTCTCGATAGTCTAAAAGTTTAACCACGTGGTATAGTTAACTTTCAGTAGAGGAATTGGATGGTCAAACCTTGGCTCTCTCTTCTGAGGTAAGCTGGTCTCTTGAAAGAAAATCAGGGTGGGGTTTTTATACGTGAACATAGAACAGGCTTGTCACATGACGCCTGGTCCTGTCTGTGTCCCTGGGGGGCGTGCCGATGACTGATTTAAGCTTTGAACAGAAATACATTCTATCACATTAACCTGTTGGGGCTAGGGGGCAGTATTTTCACGGCTGGATAAAAAAACGTACCCGATTTAATCTGGTTACTAATCCTACCCAGTAACTAGAATATGCATATACTTATTATATATGGATAGAAAACACCCTAAAGTTTCTAAAACTGTTTGAATGGTGTCTGTGAGTATAACAGAACTCATTTGGCAGGCAAAACCCTGAGACATTTTCTGACAGGAAGTGGATACCTGATGTGTTGAATTACCTTTAAGCCTATGCCATTGAAACACACAGGGGCTGATTAATGTTTTGGCACTTCCTATTGCTTCCACTAGATGTCACCAGCCTTTACAAAGTGTTTTGAATCTTCTACTATGAGATCTGACCGAACAAGAGCCTTGGAACGGTGATGGCCGATTAGACTCTGGCGCGCGAGGTCATGTTGGGTACCCTCGTTCCAAAACGTTTTAAAAGAGAATGCATTCGTCCACCTTGAATATTATTCATGTTCTGGTTAAAAAAGGCCCTAATGATTTATGCGATACAACGTTTGACATGTTTGAACGAACGTAAATATATTTTTTCCCCTCGTTCATGACGAGAAGTCCGGCTGGCTTAGATCATGTGCTAACAACACGGATCTTTTTGGATATAAATGATGAGCTTTTTTGAACAAAACTACATTCGTTATGGACCTGGGATTCCGGGAAGTGACATCTGATGAAGAGAATCAAAGGTAATGGATTATTTACATAGTATTTTCGATTTTAGATCTCTCCAACATGGCCGTTTGTCTGTATAGCAAAGCATATTTTTCTGGGCGCAGTGCTCAGATTATTGCAAAGTGTGATTTCCCAGTAAGGTTATTTTTAAATCTGGCAAGTTGATTGCGTTCAAGAGATGTAAATCTATAATTCTTTAAATGACAATATAATATTTTACCAATGTTTTCTAATTTTAATTATTTAATTTGTGGTGCTGACTTGACTGCCGGTTATTGGAGGGAAACGATTTCCTCAACATCAATGCCATAGTAAAACGCTGTTTTTGGATATAAATATGAACTTGATAGAACTAAAAATGCATGCATTGTCTAACATAATGTCCTAGGAGTGTCATCTGATGGAGATTGTAAAAGCTTAGTGCATCATTTTAGCTGGTTTTATGGTTTTGGTGACCCTGTCTTTGAATTGACAAAACATTACACACAGCTATTGTCAATGTACTCTCCTAACATAATCTAACTTTATGCTTTCGCCGTAAAACCTTTTTGAAATCGGACAACGTGGTTAGATTAAGGAGATGTTTATCTTTCAAAGGGTGTAAGATAGTTGTATGTTTGAAAAATTTGAATTTTGACATTTATTTGGTTTCAAATTTGCCGCTCTTGAAATGCACCTGCTGTTGATAGGGTGCACCACGGGTGGCACGCTAGCGTCCCACATAGCCCCAAGAAGTTAACATCAGTAAATAGCATCTCAATGTATTCCAAATAGCTTTATCCTTATTAATATATTTTATACAACCATTTAGATGCAAGTCCCATAGCTGAGGCTATTATATAAACAGTTTTATGGTAATATGGCTATATTGTCTCTTCTGAGTATCACACAATTGTACCAAGCGGACCAGTTCGTAGCTGGATTCTTCACCGATCTTTTATACCTTCTCCAGAACATAAATGTCGTTCGGTTCCCCAATTCTGTGAGTTGGAAGAATTTCCTTGTCTCTCAATGAAACCCCTCTCAGTCTCAACTGGGCCTGTTAGGCAGGACATTTCCTTTGGAATTTACGACCGCCTTGACAGGGCCTGGGTAGGGAGAGGTAGGTAGGGGGATGGTGCAAGGGGGAGGGGGTCAACTGTGCTCCCTGTTCCCAGAGAGAGGGCAACGTCATGACAATACATTCAGTTAACCTCTATGGGCTAGGTGGGACGCAAGCGTCCCACCCGTGGTGCACTCCATCAACAGCAGGTGCATTTCAAGAGCGGCAAATTTGAATCCAAATAAATGTCAAAATTCAAATTTTTCAAACATACAACTATTTTACACCCTTTGAAAGATAAACATCTCCTTAATCTAACCACGTTTTACGATTTCAAAAAGGTTTTACGGCGAAAGTATAAATTTAGAGTATGTTAGGACAGTACATTTACAAGAGTTGTGTGTAATGTTTTGTCAATTCAAAGACAGGGTCACCAAAACCATAAAACCAGCTAAAATGATGCACTAACCTTTTACAATCTCCATCAGATGACACTCCTAGGACATTATGTTAGACAATGCATGCATTTTTAGTTCTATCAAGTTCATATTTATATCCAAAAACAGCGTTTTACTATGGCATTGATGTTGAGGAAATCGTTTCCCTCCAATAACCGGCAGTCAAGTCAGCACCACAAATTAAATAATTAAAATTAGAAAACATTGGTAAAATATTATATTGTCATTTAAAGAATTATAGATTTACATCTCTTGAACGCAATCAACTTGCCAGATTTAAAAATAACCTTACTGGGTAATCACACTTTGCAATAATCTGAGCACTGCGCCCAGAAAAATACGCGTTGCGATACAGACCAGCCGTCATGTTGGGGAGATCTAAAATCGAAAATACTATGTAAATAATCCATTACCTTTGATTCTCTTCATCAGATGTCACTTCCAGTTATCACAGGTCCATAACGAATGTAGTTTTGTTCAAAAAAGCTCATCATTTATGTCCAAAAATCTCCGTCTTGTTAGCACATGATCTAAGTCCGCCGGACTTCACTTCATGAACGAGGGGAAAAAAATATATTTACGTTCGTTCAAACATGTCAAACGTTGTATAGCATAAATCATTAGGGCCTTTTTTTAACCAGAACATGAATAATATTCAAGGTGGACGAATGCATTCTCTTTTATAACGAATTGGAACGAGGGTACCCAACATGAACTCGCGCGCCAGGTGTCTAATGGGCCATCATCGTTCCATGGCTCTTGTTCGGTCAGATCTCCCTCCAGAAGACTCAAACCACTTTGTAAAGACTGGGGACATCTAGTGGAAGCAATAGGAAGTGCTCAATGAACCATAGCTCACGGTGTGATTAATAGGCAACGTGATGAAGTTGAGTCCACAATTCAGAATTCCACATCCTGTTACGATTGGTCTCGGGGTTTTGACTGCCATATGAGTTCTGTTATACTCACAGACACCATTCAAACAGTTTTAGAAACTTTAGGGTGTTTTCTATCCACCAGTATTAATTATATGCATATCCTAGCTTCTGAGTTTGAGTAGGAGGCCGTTTAAAATGGGCACGAATTTATTTCAAAAATCGCTGTAGCGCCCCCTATCCTAGGGGAACGCCAAGAGGTTAATAACTCTTAGGGCTCGCGGACCGCTTGCGAAACACCTACGACAACATCCGGTGAAATTGCAGAGCGCCAAATTCAAAATAGAAATATATTAAACATTCATGAAAATACAAGTGTCATACATAATTTAAAAGCTTAGAATCTTGGCAATCGAACTGCATTGTCAGATTTCAAAAAGGCTTTACGGTGAAAGCATAGCTTTCGATTATCTGAGGACAGCACCCCACAATAACATATTTTCCAAACAAGCACAGGCGTCACAGAATCCCAAATAGCGATAAAATAAATCACTTACCTTTGAAGATCTTCCTCTGTTTGCAATCCCAAGGGTCCCAGCTACACAATGAATGGTTGTTTTGTTCGATAAAGTCCTTCTTTATATCCCAAAATAGTCTGTTTAGCAGGCGCCATGACTTCAGAAATCCACTCCTTCAACATGCAGACAAAGAAGTTCTAAAAGCTACCAGTAAATTTTGTCCAAACAAGTCAAATAACGTGTCTATATCATCCTCAGGTTGTCTAAAATGTAAATAAACTAAAATATTTCATACGGAAAGTACTGTGTTCAATAGGAATGCCAAATTCGCAAGTGTGCACCCTCTCCATCGCTCGCAAAAACACTGATGTGACCCAAGCAGTCAGCTCACTGAAAGTGTAAATATTTATTTATTTTTCAAAATAGAAGCCTCAAAGCCTTGAATAAATACTGTTGACATCTAGTGGAAGCTATTATGAATTGCAATCTGGGTGACGGACATAGGAGTTTTCAATAGCTTTACAAAATATGAGCCTGTGATTTTATTTATTTATTTTTTGGTAGGATTTTCTTCGGATTTTCGCCTGCCATATCTGTTCTGTTAAACTCACAGACATTATTTTAACAATTTTGGAAATGTCAGAATGTTTTCTTTCCAAATCTACCAATTATATGCATAGCTTCTGGGCCTGAGTAACAGGCATTTTACTTTGGGCTCGCCAGACTCTCCGAACTTCCGAAAACTGCCCCCTAACCCTAAGACGTTTTAACGGTCCTCACACTGTTCATGCTCTCATTTCATAGACGCGTACTGCTCACCTGTTCATCTCGTAATGAATAATGTGGAAATTTAGCAAGTTGAGGTGACTAAACTGCTTGGAGTAACCCTGGATTGTAAACTGCCATGGTCAAAACATATTGATATGACAGTAGCTAAGATGGGGAGAAGTCTGTCCATAATAAAGCCCTGCTCTACCTTCTTAACACTATCAACAAGGCAGGTCCTCCAGGCCCTAGTTTCTACCTTCTGTCATGGGAATTCTGTTGCAATGTTCATAAACCGAACTTCAATTAAACTACCCAGTCTGCCCCCCAGAGGGTGTAAGATTCTGGTTGAATGAAGCAGACAGAGAGCCAGCCTACAATTCATCATGTTTATTTACGAGAGCTCTGAATATCATACAATGTACACAGCCTTTTATAGCTGACATTTGGTCATACCATATGTCATACCCCTTACAAATCCCCCTCCTCTTCTTTAACACTGTCAATGCCTATTTACAAGTCTTCTCCATCTCATACATTGCTTATCATATCCTGCCCCATGTTACATAATCTACTGTAAGCCTAAAGGTTTCTCCCCTCCCTGGGTGGGGGAGACCTTCTTCCTCTTATCAGTTTCACAGTGGTCACAAGTTGTCTGCTGTCTGGTTGCTTACATTGCTAAATCATTAAGCTTCAACTTTTCCGACACACACACATTAGTACATTCATCTTATATTCACTTGGTTATACCTTTTCAGGGTGAAATCATTTAGTCAAACCTTTAATCATATTATTTCCATTACAATCCACCCTATTGGCTAAATATTTCACATACACTATAACACATCTATTTTTATTGGATTCAGAAATGTCACACAAAATCAAACTAGATCAAAGAAAACGAATACATGTATTTTCATTACATACTTATCAATGACTGTTCTAAGCCTATGTCCAGTCATAACTCTTCGGATTAGGATTTTTGCTATGACCTTCATTTAGAGAAACAGCCTAAACATTAAAGATGGTCTCGTCTAACATGGGCTCCTCGTAATTGAATGAATCCTCCACCAGGCTCGGCGGTAGGTATTTGTCGTCCCACTGGTCTGAACTTGGAATCGTTCCGTATCTCACCATCTGCTCCGTCATCGATCTCTCCAGAGCCCTGGAAATGAGACCTCTCGCACAAGGGACCAAACAACAACCACATAATATCAATACAGTCACACAGGTGAAAGCAGCCCACAACACAGTGATTACAACCTTTTTCTATTTTCCGAACGTACTATCAAACCATCCCGTGAGTGCCGTGTCCACCCCGGAATTTTCTGCTAACTCCTGAGCTAAATTGTTTAGACCGGCCAGGGCCTTGGTCACTGATCCATCTGGAGCTGTGTTCTCAGGGATGAAAGTACAGCATTCAGATCCGAACATCACACACACACCACTCTTTTCAGCCAGAAGCATATCCAAAGCTATTCTATTCTGCAATACCATCAAAGTGGTCGCAGCTGTCTGTTCTGCTAACCCTTGAATTGCCTCTCTGGTATAGTTGATGAAACGCTGTTGGTTATAATAAATGTAATTTATCCAATTCACATTTTTATTGAGAGTCGACTACCAAAAAAGACTTGATTCCAATCCAGCCCATATCTGATTCCTAGCTTTAAACTCATCAGGCACCCCCCTTGGAACCCCAATGCTATCAATGTAAATTCTATCGTCAAAGGACCATGACGGAGCACTCCTCCCCTCTCTTTCACCTGGCACTAGGTCTTTGTGTTGTATAAGGATGAAGGGCATGGCTAACTGTACCAATGCACAAATACCAGTCCAATTTGCAGGAAGGTTTGGCCACAGCTTCATACCTCCACACAACCACCAGACATCTGCTCTCGGCCTTTCTATCTTACTAAAGTCCTCGGAACTCAACCACCCAGTCAGGTCCCTCATTGTCTCGTCAGTTGTAACATTCTCTGTCCTATTGCATGTTCTTACTTCCCCTACGTTCCATCCGTGTGTGTTGTGTCGAGCCACACAATAATAGTCTCCTCCTGCGACTTTGAAAGGGGGAAGTCTGGATCTAATGGGCACATAGGATACAGATAATGCAGATCAGTGCAACTGTCTGGCTTCCTTGCCTTCATGAACAGCTTTACCATACAGGCCATTCCCCTTGGTAAATTCATTCCATCGAGTAGAAAGGGGATGGTTGTCAACTGAAGTTTGGCTGTTGCGCAGGCATAACCTTCTTCTTTAGCTACTGATCTAGCTGTATACTGAATCCATTCCAGCCATAGGTTGGAATCCCCAAACCAAGTCTCCACCTCAATCACTTCCTTAAGATCTTTCGTCTGAACTATCCTCACCGGTCCTTGGCTCTGGATGACTACACGGGTAATGTCCGTTTTATCAGGGGTACTACTGGTATTCTGGCTGGCTGTAGAACTATATACTGTCCTAACCTCTACTACTCGGAATGGTACCGCAGTGTTGACAATGGTCTGGTCAAGACCAACATACCATAACCCTAAATCCTCTTTCTTTATGCTTTTAATGGTCATTCCTATCTTCAAGCAATACTTCCCTTGCTCTGGATTGCAGTCAAAAACCCTGGCTTTCACTATACTCCATCTGTTTCTATATTGGGTGTGTGGATTGACATAGCCTTCTCTCTCTGTGTGAGCTATGACCTGATTCCATGAGTTACACTGGGATCTACACAGATATCTTCCCCATGAAGTCAGAGTCCTAGACTGCCAGGAGGTTAGGGACCCCATTTGGTCTGCATAGAACTCTATTGAGACATCCTTCCCTAACATAACCCCACCTCCACCATGGGGCCCATACCATAACCCCACCGCCACCATGGGGCCCATACCATAACCCCACCGCCACCATGGGGCCCATACCATAACCCCACCGCCACCATGGGGCCCATACCATAACCCCACCGCCACCATGGGGCCCATACCATAACCCCACCTCTACCATGGGGCCCATACCATAACCCCACCTCCACCATGGGGCCAATACCATAACCCCACCGCCACCATGGGGCCAATACCATAACCCCACCTTCACCATGGGGCCCATACCATAACCCCACCTCCACCATGGGGCCCATACCATAACCCCACCGCCACCATGGGGCCCATACCATAACCCCACCTCCACCATGGGGCCCATACCATAACCCCACCGCCACCATGGGGCCCATACCATAACCCCACCTCCACCATGGGGCCCATACCATAACCCCACCGCCACCATGGGGCCCATACCATAACCCCACCGCCACCATGGGGCCCATACCATAACCCCACCGCCACCATGGGGCCCATACCATAACCCCACCGCCACCATAGGGCCCATACCATAACCCCACCGCCACCATGGGGCCCATACCATAACCCCACCGCCACCATGGGGCCCATACCATAACCCCACCACCATGGGGCCCATACCATAACCCCACCTCCACCATGGGGCCCATACCATAACCCCACCTCCACCATGGGGCCAATACCATAACCCCACCTCCACCATGGGGCCCATACCATAACCCCACCTCCACCATGGGGCCCATACCATAACCCCACCGCCACCATGGGGCCCATAGCATAACCCCACCTCCACCATGGGGCCCATACCATAACCCCACCTCCACCATGGGGCCCATACCATAACCCCACCGCCACCATGGGGCCCATACCATAACCCCACCTCCACCATGGGGCCCATACCATAACCCCACCGCCACCATGGGGCCCATACCATAACCCCACCTCCACCATGGGGCCCATACCATAACCCCACCTCCACCATGGGGCCCATACCATAACCCCACCTCCACCATGGGGCACTCTGTTCACAATGTTGACATCAGCAAACCGCTCGCCCACACAACGCCTTACATGCTGTCTGCCATCTGCCAGTTCAAACCGGGATCCATCCATGAAGAGCACACTTCTCCAGTGTGGCAGTGGCCATCAGTTACGACTGCAGTCAGTTCAAGACCTTGGTGAGGAGGATGAGCAAGCAGATTAGCTTCCCTGAGACATTTTCTGACAGTTTGGGCAGAAATTCTTTGGTTGTGCAAACCCACAGTTTCATCAGCTGTCTGGGTAGTTGGTCTCAGATGTCATGATGTGGCCCTTCTGGGTAGAGCTAGTGCCCCCCCCCCCTCTCTCTCCCCTACACCCAGGTTTTGTAATCTCAGGTCATAAATGCCTGGAGGAGACTCTCTCCACCTGGCCATGCAGAAAGAGACACATAGCGAGAACAAAGGATTTCACATGGCGAACTCCTAAATCCCCAACATGGGGATTTGATACAAATTGTCCACTTGTGAGAAGGTGGGAATGGTCCGTGGATACCTAACCTCTCTTGGGTAGGGGGCAGTATTTAGAATTTTGGATGAATGAGGTGCCCAATGTAAACTGCCTGTTACTCAGACCCAGAAGCTAGGATATGCATATGCATGGTAGTATTGGATAGAAAACACTCTAAAGTTTCCAAAACTGTTAAAATAATGTCTGTGAGTATAACAGAAAATCCATCCAGGAAGTGGGACATTTTTAATGTGGGGACTTTTCTATTGAATGCCTATACAGTATGTATTTGGATAGGACCCAAATTGCAGTTCCTATGGCTTCCACTAGATGTCAACAGTCTTTAGACATTGTTTCAGGCTTGTATTCTGAAAAACGAGGAAGAATGAGACCAGTTTGTAAGTGGCATGCAGAATGAAGCAGAGCTCCTTTGCGCGCTTGACCAAGAGTGCGGCCTTCGTTCTTTTCACTTTCTATTGAAGACGCTATTGTTCGGTTGAAATATGATCAATTATTTAGACAATAGACAACCTGAGGAATAATTATAAACATTGTTTGAAATGTTTCAACGAACTTTACCGGTACTATGAGGATGCATTCGTCTGCATGTCGTGACCGCCTTTGAGCCAGTGGATTACTGAACAAAACGTGCCAACAAAACTGAGCTTTTGGGACATAAAGAGGGACTTTATCGAACAAAAAAAACATTTATTATGTAACAGGGACTCTTGAGAGTGCAAACATATGAAGATCATCAAAGGTAAGTGATTCATTTTATCGCTCTTTCTGACTTTTGTAATTCCTTTACTTGGTTGTAAAATGTTTGTATGCATTTGTAAGCGGGGCGCTGTTCTCAAATAATTGCATGGTATGCTTTTGCTAACCTACAAAGCATTACATGGGCTTGCTCCTACCTATCTTTCCGATTTGGTCCTGCCGTACATACCTACACGTACGCTACGGTCACAAGACGCAGGCCTCCTAATTGTCCCTAGAATTTCTAAGCAAACGGCTGGAGGTAGGGCTTTCTCCTATAGAGCTCCATTTTTATGGAATGGTCTGCCTACCAATGTGAGAGACGCAGACTCAGTCTCAACCTTTAAGTCTTTACTGAAGACTTATCTCTTCAGTAGGTCCTATGATTAAGTATAGTCTGGCCCAGGAGTGTGAAGGTGAACGGAAAGGCTGGAGCAACGAACCACCCTTGCTGTCTCTGCCTTGCCGGTTCCCCTCTTTCCACTGGGATTATCTGCCTCTAACCCTATTACAGGGGCTGAGTCACTGGCTTACTGGTGTTCTTCCATGCCGTCCATGGGAGGGGTGCGTCACTTGAGTGGGTTGAGTCACTGACGTGGTCTTCCTGTCTGGGTTGGCGCCCCCCCTTGGGTTGTGCCATGGCGGAGATCGCTGTGGGCTATACTCGGCCTTGTCTTAGGACGGTAAGTT
This sequence comes from Salmo salar, assembly GCF_965601325.2. Classification (NCBI taxonomy): domain Eukaryota; kingdom Metazoa; phylum Chordata; class Actinopteri; order Salmoniformes; family Salmonidae; genus Salmo; species Salmo salar. The sequence continues at coordinate 99,509,921 of NC_138292.1, read as the reverse complement.
GGTGGTTGGAGACATCCCTCTAGTGGTGTGGGTGGGGTTATATCCTGCCTGTTTGGCCCTGTCCGGGGTTATCATCGGATGGGGCCACAGTGTCTTCTGATCCCTCCTGTCTCAGCCTCCAGTATTTATGCTGCAGTAGTTTATGTGTCGGGGGGCTAGGGTCAGTCTGTTACATCTGGAGTATTTCTCTTGTCTTATCCTCTCTGGGCTAGGCGGGACGAATTCGTCCCACCTACGTAACAGCCACTGGCAGCCTGTGGCGCGATTTTCAAAACCTTAAAAATCCTATTACTTCAATTTCTCAAACATATGACTATTTTACAGCCATTTAAAGATAAGACTCTCGTTAATCTAACCACACTGTCCGATTTCAAAAAGGCTTTACAACGAAAGCAAAACATTAGATTATGTCAGCAGAGTACCAAGCCAGAAATAATCAGACACCCATTTTTCAAGCCAGCATATAATGTCACCAAAACCCAGAAGACAGCTAAATGCAGCACTCACCTTTGATGATCTTCATCAGATGACAACCCTAGGACATTATGTTATACAATACATGCATGTTTTGTTCAATCAAGTTCATATTTATATCAAAAACCAGCTTTTTACATTAGCATGTGACGTTCAGAACTAGCATACCCCCCGCAAACTTCCCGGGAATTCGCTAACATTTTACTAAATTACTCACGATAAACGTTCACAAAAAGCATAACAATTATTTTAAGAATTATAGATACAGACCTCCTCTATGCACTCGATATGTCCGATTTTAAAATAGCTTTTTGGTGAAAGCACATTTTGCAATATTCTAAGTACATAGCCCAGGCATCACGGGCTCGCTATTTAGACACCCGGCAAGTTTAGCACTCACCATAATCATATTTACTATTATAAAAATGTCATTACCTTTTGTTGTCTTCGTCAGAATACACACCCAGGACAGCTACTTCAATAACAAATGTTGGTTTGGTCCAAAATAATCCATCGTTATATCCGAATAGCGGCGTTTTGTTCGTGCGTTCCAGACACTATCCGAAATAGTAAAGAAGTGTCGCGCGCATGGCGCAATTCTTGACAATAAAATTCAAAGTATTCCATTACCGTACGTCGAAGCATGTCAAGCGCTGTTTAAAATCAATTTTTACGTCATTTTTCTCGTAGAAAAGCGATAATATTCCGACAGGGAATCTCCTTTTCGGCAAACAGAGGAAAAAATCCCAAAGGCGGGGGCGGTCGGGGTCACGCGCATAAGCTAGTGTCTCTTGATCGGCCACTTGAGAAAGGCGATAATGTGTTTCAGCCTGGGGCTGGAATGACGACATTCTGTTTTTTCCCGGGCTCTGAGAGCCTATGGAAGACGTGGGAAGTGTCACGTTAGAGCAGAGATCCTTAGTAAATGATAGAGATGGAAAAGAAGTTCAACAAATGGTCAGACAGGCCACTTCCTGTAAAGGAATCTCTCAGGTTTTGACCTGCCATTTGAGTTCTGTTATACTCACAGACACCATTCAAACAGTTTTAGAAAATTTAGGGTGTTTTCTATCCATATGTAATAAGTATATGCATATTCTAGTTACTGAGTAGGAGTGGTAACCAGATTAAATCGGGTATGTTTTTTATCCAGCCGTGTCAATGCTGCCCCCTAGCCCTAACAGGATTTATCCGGTGTCCTGTGTGAATTTAAATATGCTCTCTCTAATTCTCTCTTTCTCTCTTTCTTTCTTTCTCTCGGAGGACCTGAGCCCTAGGACCATACCTCAGGACTACCTGGCATGATGACTCCTTGCTGTCCCCAGTCCACCTGGCCGTGCTGCTGCTCCAGTTTCAACTGTTCTGCCTGCGGCTATGGAACCCTGACCTGTTCACCGGATGTGCTTGTTGCACCCTCGACAACAACTATGATTATTATTATTTGACCATGCTGGTCATTTATGAACATTTTAACATCTTGACCACGTTCTGTTATAATATCCACCCTGCACAGCCAGAAGAGGACTGGCCACCCCTCATAGCCTGGTTCCTCTCTAGGTTTCTTCCTAGGTTTTTGCCTTTCTTGGGAGTTTTTCCTAGGGAGTTTTTCCTAGCCACCGTGCTTCTTTCACCTGCATTGCTTGCTGTTTGGGGTTTTAGGCTGGGTTTCTGTACAGCACTTTGAGATATCAGCTGATGTACGAAGGGCTATATAAATACATTTGATTTGATTTTGCCGTAAAGCCTTTTTGAAATCTGACACAGCGGCTGGATTAACAAGAAGTTAAGCTTCATTTTGATGTATGACACTTGTATTTTCATGAATGTTAAATATTTCTATTTCTGTAATTTGAATTTGGCAATTTCACCGGATGTTGTCGAGGTGGGTCACTAGCAAAACGCTTGAGCCAAAGAGGTTAAGTTATTGTTAACCTCACTAGGGTAAGGGGCAGTATTTTCACATCCGGATGAAAGGCGTGCCCAGAGTAAACTACCTGCTACTCAGGCCCAGAAGCTAGGATATGCATATTATTAGTAGATTTGAATAAAAAATACTCTGAAGTTTCTAAAACTGTTTGAATGATGTCTGTGAGTATAACAGAACTCATATGGCAGGCAAAAACCTGAGAAAAATCCAACCAGGAAGTGGGAAATTTGAGGTTTGAAGTTTTTCAAGTGATTGCCTATCCAATATACAGTGTCTGTGGGGTCAGATTGCACTTCCTAAGGCTTCCACTAGATGTCAACAGTCTTTAGAATGTTGTTTCAGGCTTCTATTATAAAGGGGAGCGAATAAGACCAGCTAGAGTAAGTGGACCAGCTGAAAACTATGAGTTGTTTATCGCGCGCTGCCGTGTGCACATGCTCAGATCCCTTTTCCTTTCTAAAGACAAAGGAATTGTCCGGTTGGAATGTTATTGAAGATTTATGATTAAAAGATCCTAAAGATTGATTCTATACATCGTTTGGCATGTTTCTACAAACTGTAATAGAACTTTTTTGACTTTTCTTCTGGACTTAGTGCGCGCGCCTTGTGCATTTGTAATAGTGAACCTAACGCGCAAACAAAAAGGAGGTATTTGGACATAAAAATTAACTTTATCGAACAAAACAAACATTTATTGTGGATCTGGGATTCCTGGGAGTGCATTACGATGGAGATCATCAAAGGTAAGTGATTCATTTTATCTCTATTTCTGCTTTTTGTGACTTCTCTCTTTGGCTGAAAAATGGCTGTATGTTCTTTTGTGACTAGGTCGATGACCTAACATAATCATATGGTATGCTTTCGCCATAAAGCCTTTTTGAAATCAGACACTGTGGCTGGATTAACAAGAAGTTTATCTTTAAAATGGGGTATAATACTTGTATGTTTGAGGAATTTTAATTATGAGATTTCTGTTGTTTTGAATTTGGCGCCCTGCAATTTCACTGGCTGTTGTCCTTTGAAGAGGGGGATGACCGCAGCTGCTTTCCAATCTTTGGGAATCTCAGATGACACGACAGAGAGGTTGAAAAGGCTAGTAATAGGGGTTGCAACAATTTCGGCAGATAATTTTAGAAAGAAAGGCTCCAAATTGTCTAGCCAGGCTGATTTGTAGGGGTCCAGATTTTGCAGCTCTTTCAGAACATCAGCTGACTGGATTTGGGAGAAGGAGAAATGGGGAAGGCTTGGGCGAGTTGCTGTGGGGGGTGCAGTGCAGTTGACCGGAGTAGGGCGTAGCCAGGTGGAAAGCATGGCCAGCCGTAGAGAAATGCTTATTGAAATTCTCAATTATAGTGGATTTATCGGTGGTGACAGAGTTTCCTAGCCTCAGAGCAGTGGGCAGCTGGGAGGAGGTGCTCTTATTCTCTAAGGACTTTACAGTGTCCCAGAACTTTTTTGAGTTTGTGTTGCAGGAAGCAAATTTCTGCTTGAAAAAGCTAGCCTTGGCTTTTCTAACTGCCTGTGTATATTGGTTTCTAACTTCCCTGAAAGGTTGCATATTGCGAGGGCAGTTCGATGCTAATGCAGAACGCCACAGGATGTTTTTGTGTTGGTTAAGGCCAGTCAGGTCTGGAGAGAACCAAGGGCTATATCTGTTCCTGGTTCTAAATTTCTTGAATGGGGCATGCTTATTTAAGATGGTGAGGAAGGCATTTAAAAAAAATAACCAGGCATCCTCTACTGAAGGGATGAGGTCAATATCCTTCCAGGATACCCGGGCCAGGTCGATTAGAAAGGCCTGCTCGCTGAAGTGTTTCAGGGAGCATTTGACAGTGATGAGTGGAGGTCGTTTGACCGCTGACCCATTATGGATGCAGGCAATGAGGCAGTGATCGCTGAGATCTTGGTTGAAAACAGCGGAGGTGTATTTAGAGGGCAAGTTTGTTAGGAGGATATCTATGAGGGTGCCCGTGTTTACGGCTTTGGGCTGGTACCTGGTAGGTTCATTGATAATTTGTGAGAGACTGAGGGCATCAAGCTTAGATTGTAGGATGGCCGGGGTGTTAAGCATGTCCCAGTTTAGGTCACCTAGCAGCACGAGCTCTGAAGATAGATGGGGGCAATCAGTTCACATAGGGGGTCCAGAGCACAGCTGGGGGCCGAGGGGGGTCTATAGCAGGCGGCAATGGTAAGAGACTTGTTTTTAGAGAGGTGGATTTTTAAAAGTAGAAGCTCAAATTGTTTGGGTACAGACCTGGATAGTAGGACAGAACTCTACAGGCTATCTCTGCAGTAGATTGCAACACTGCCCCCTTTGGCCGTTCTATCTATCTCTACAGTGAAATAAGCCAATATACACTAACCAGAACAGCAATGGACAAGGCATATTGACATTAAGGAGAGGCATGCTAAGCCAAGTGATCAGAGAATGCCAAGAGTGTGCAAAGATGTCATCAAGGCAAAGGGTGGTTACTTCTACAATGTAAATAAATGTAAAGATAAAGAAAAACCCTTGAATGAGTAGGTTTGTCCAAACTTTTGACTGGTACTGCAAACAAAAATATTAACTCAACATGTGAAGTGTTGTTCCCATGTTTCTTGATTTGAAATAAAAGATCCCAGAAATGTTAGATACGCAATAAAAGCTTATTTCCCTCAAATGTTGTGCACAAATTCGTTTACATCCCTGTTAGTGAGAAATGTATCCTTTCCAAAGTAAACCATCCACCTGACAGGTGTGGCATTTGAAGAAGCTGAACAAACAGCATGATCATTACACAGGTGCACCTTGTGCTGGGGACAATAAAAACATACTATAAATTGTGCAGTTTTGTCACACAACACAATTGCACGGATGTCTCAAGTTTTGAGGGAGCGTGTAAATGGCATGTTCACTGCAGGAATGTCCAACAGAGCTGTTGCAAGAGAATTTAAGTTCATTTCTCGACAATAAGCTGCCTCCAAGGTCATTTTAAAGAATTTGGCAATATATCCAACCAGACTAAAAACTGCAGACCACATGTAACCATGCCAGCCCAGGACCTCCACATCCAGCTTTGTTACCTGAAGAATCGTCTGAGACCAGCCACCAGGGCAGCTGATGAAACTGAGGAGTTTTTCAGTCTGTAATAAAGCCTTTTTGTGGGGGGAAAACGAATTCTAATTGGCTGGGTCTGGCCCAATGGGTGGGGAGCAATCATGTGAAATCCATAGATTAGGGACTAATTAAAATATTTCAACTGTTACTTAGAAAAATCTTGAAATTGGTGCAGTGGCTTCTTCCTTGCTGAGTGGCCTTTCAGGTTATGTTGATATAGGACTCGTTTTACTGTGGATATAGATACTTTTGTACCTGTTTCCTCCATCATCTTCACAAGGTCCTTTTCTGTTGTTCTGGGATTGATTTGCACTTTTTGCACCAAAGTATGTTCATCTGTAGGGGACAGAACGCGTCTCCTTCCTGAGCGGTATGACGGCTGCGTGGTCCCATGGTGTTTAAAACCTCTCTAGGGTAGGTGGGACGCTAGCATCCCACCTGGCCAACATCCGGTGAAATTGTCAGACAATATTTTCTTTCACCCGTTCCTTCAGGAGAGGTCTGGTGGAGTGAGTCCGTCTTCTGGCCAACTCGTCCAAGCAAAGCTCGTTCATAACATCCCTCTCCACGTAAAACTCCCCAGCCCTCTGCTCCTCAACTCCCATGGCTGTCTTCCAACACTGTCTGTGTGTTTATTGCTTTGTGTGTCTCTCTCTTTTCTTTCTGTCTATGTCTCTTGGTCTGTCCTTTTAGTCTGAAACAGTGTACAGAGGAGAAACCTCTTGTTCCAAAACAACAGAGGTCTCACAATTATCAACAAACTGCCAAACACCCCTGATAAGACGTACAAAAAACAAGAAGCTACTCTATGTTCCAAGCTAGTCTGAGTGTACTCCTGGCGGTGTCTTTGTTTGTATCTCAGTTGGACCTTCTTCATATCTGGGTGCAGGACACAACTGACACAACTGATATTCTGGTTCTAACAGAGACTTGGCTGACTGATTCGGTCTCGGATAAGGACATTGAGATTTGTGGTTAAAATATCTTCAGGTGTCATATATTGCAAAAAGGGAAAGGAGTGGCTGTTTACGTAAAAACAACACACTTGGCATCATGTTGTCTAAATATTACTGTTACCAAGAAAATTAGCTGGTTATAGATAAGCCAAATAAACCCAAAAACACCATTATTTGTTGTTGGGATTTACCACTGTGATTAGTGAAAACTGAGGATGGATCAACAACATTGCAGTTAGTTACAGTATGGGATCTTCCTTTGAAACAGGAAAATAATCCTGCAGCAACAGGAAATGTGAATTATTATGTGGATTGTAATAAACTGTGGCAGGGGGTTATGGTTATTGTAGTGTGGTCAGGCCGTGGCAGGGGGTTATGGTTATTGTAGTGTGGTCACGACGTGGCAGGGGGTATTGGTTATTGTAGTGTGGTCAGGACGTGGCAGGGGGTATTGGTTATTGTAGTGTGGTCAGGACGTGGCAGGGGGTTATGGTTATTGTAGTGTGGTCAGGACGTGGCAGGGGGTATTGGTTATTGTAGTGTGGTCAGGACGTGGCAGGGGGTTATGGTTATTGTAGTGTGGTCAGGACGTGGCAGGGGGTTATGGTTATTGTAGTGGGGTCAGGACGTGGCAGGGTGTATTGGTTATTGTAGTGTGGTCAGGACGTGGCAGGGGGTTATGGTTATTGTAGTGTGGTCAGGACGTGGCAGGGGGTTATGGTTATTGTAGTGTGGTCAGGACGTGGCAGGGGGTTATGGTTATTGTAGTGTGGTCAGGACGTGGCAGGGGGTTATGGTTATTGTAGTGTGGTCAGGACGTGGCAGGGGGTTATGGTTATTGTAGTGTGGTCAGGACGTGGCAGGGGGTATTGGTTATTGTAGTGGGGTCAGGACGTGGCAGGGGGTTATGGTTATTGTAGTGTGGTCAGGACGTGGCAGGGGGTATTGGTTATTGTAGTGTGGTCAGGACGTGGCAGGGGGTTATGGTTATTGTAGTGTGGTCAGGACGTGGCAGGGGTATTGGTTATTGTAGTGTGGTCAGGACGTGGCAGGGGGTTATGGTTATTGTAGTGGGGTCAGGACGTGGCAGGGGGTATTGGTTATTGTAGTTTGGTCAGGACGTGGCAGGGGGTATTTGTTTTATGTGGTTCGGGGTTTAATGGGATATGTATTTATGTAAGAGGGGTGTTTGATTTATGTGTTCCGGGGTTTTTGGGTAATGTTCTAGGTTTTGTATTTCTATGGTTTTCTATGTTGTGTATTTCTTCTTCTAAGAACGAATTCTTATTTACAATGACGCCCTACCCCAGCGACGCTGGGCCAATTGTGCACCGCCCTATGGGACTCCCAATCACGGCCGGATGTGATACAGCCTGGATTTGAACCAGGGACTGTAGTGACACCTCTTGCACTGAGATGCAGTGCCGTAGACCGCTGTGATACAGCCTGGAATCTAACCAGGGTCTGTAGTGACACCTCTTGCACTGAGATGCAGTGCCTTAGACCGCTGTGATACAGCCTGGATTTGAACCAGGGACTGTAGTGACGCCTCTTGCACTAAGATGCAGTGCCTTAGACCGCTGTGATACAGCCTGGATTTGAACCAGGGACTGTAGTGACGCCTCTTGCACTGAGATGCAGTGCCTTAGACCGCTGTGATACAGCCTGGATTTGAACCAGGGACTGTAGTGACACCTCTTGCACTGAGATGCAGTGCCGTAGACCGCTGTGATACAGCCTGGATTTGAACCAGGGACTGTAGTGACACCTCTTGCACTGAGATGCAGTGCCTTAGACCGGCCCTTTAGTAAGATGCACCTGATGTGTATGAAACCAGTTTCTTAGGTCTGACAGCAGTGGAACTGGTTTCCTAGGAACAGGGTTAGAAGTATCAGTGGAAGGAGACCTGGGGGCGAGGCGGCTGCTCAGGGATTACTTTCTCTCTCCTGGCGCCCTGGGACTACTTTCTCTCTCCTGGCGCCCTGGGACTACTTTCTTGTTTGCAACTACTCTGTGGTGTGGTAAGGCTGCTGCCTAGGTTACCCTAACACTGCTGCCTGGATGATGAGCCTTAGAAAATACTTAATATATTAATAAAGTCTTACTAACATAAATATACCTACTAAATATATTAATAAAGTATTACTAACATAAATATACCTACTAAATATATTAATAAAGTATTACTAACATAAATATACCTACTAAATATATTCATATATTAATAAAGTATTACTAACATAAATATACCTACTAAATATATTAATAAAGTATTACTAACATAAATATACCTACTAAATATATTCATATATTAATAAAGTATTACTAACATAAATATACCTACTAAATATATTAATAAAGTATTACTAACATAAATATACCTACTAAATATATTCATATATTAATTTGGATTTCCATTGATTATTTTTGTGTGATTTTGTTGTCAGCACATTCAACTATGTAAAGAAAAAAGTATTTAAAAAGATTATTTCATTCATTCAGATCTAGGATGTGTTATTTTAGTGTTCCCTTTATTTTTTTGAGCAGTATATATTAATAAAGTATTACTAACATAAATGTATATACTAAATATATTCATATATTAATAAAGTAATACTACTTATGATGATGTCTTTTAACATTCCCATATCATAAATGTTTCCATGGTGAACATAAATTAATTAATAAATATGCAATATAATATAATCCTCATTAATCCGCAGAAGGGCAGCATCACCAGTCTAAGAGAGACGGGGGAGGGGGTGGAGAGAGAGAAGGGGGAGGGGATGGAGAGACAGAGAAGGGGTGGAGAGAGACAGAGAAGGGGATGGAGAGAGACAGAGAAGGGGATGGAGAGAGACAGAGAAGGGGGAGGGGATGGAGAGAGAGAGAGAGAGAGAGATAAAAGGTGGATGGAGAAAGAGAGAGAGGGAGGGAGGGAGAAGGGGATGGAGAGAGAGAGATAAAAGCTGGAGGGAGATAAAAGGGGGATGGAGAAAGAGAGAAGGGGGAGGGGATGGAGAGAGAGAAGGGGGAGGGGATGGAGAAAGCGGGATAAAAGGGGGAGGAGATGGAGAGAGAGGGGGAGGGAGGGGATGAATACTTAGTGCTCCTGTGCAGCTTGGTTCATTTCTGCACTTTATTGTCCCGCTGCTGCCTGCTACCTCAGATTACTAAAAACAGACAGAGACATCTAGACAGCACTTCTACTGAAAGGGAGAGAGAGAGAGACGGAGAGAGCTAAAGAGAGAAAGAGAGATAAAGAGAGTGAGAGGTAGAGAGAGAGAGACGGAGAGAGATATATATATATAGAGAGAGACGGAGAGAGACAGAGATATAGAGAGAGAGAGAGACGGAGAGAGAGATAGGGAGAGAGAGAGAGAGAGAGAGAGATATAGAGAGACGAGAGAGAGAGGATATAGAGAGAGAGAGAGAGAGGGAGAGAGAGCTAAAGAGAGAAAGAGAGAGAGACGGAGAGAGAGAGAGAGACGGAGAGAGAGAAGATGACCATCAACACGCTGACTAAAGGAGGAGCTCAGAGGGAGCAGATGTATTGCCTCAGAAAGGTACTGTACCTACACTAACCCCTACACACTACCCCTACACCCTAACCCCTAACCCCTAACCCTACACTAACCCCTACACACTACCCCTACACCCTAACCACTAACCCCTAACCCTACACTAACCCCTACGCACTACCCCTACACCCTAACCCCTAACCCCTAACCCTACACTAACCCCTACACACTACCCCTACACCCTAACCCCTAACCCTACACTAACCCCTACACACTACCCCTACACCCTAACCCCTAACCCCTAACCCTACACTAACCCCTACACACTACCCCTACACCCTAACCCCTAACCCCTAACCCTACACTAACCCTTACACACTACCCCTACACCCTAACCCCTAACCCCTAACCCTACACTAACCCCTACGCACTACCCCTACACCCTAACCCCTAACCCCTAACCCTACACTAACCCATAACCCCTACCCCTACACCCTAACCCCTAACCCCTAACCCTACACTAACCCCTACACACTACCACTACACCCTAACCCCTAACCCCTAACCATACCCTAACCCCTACACACTACCCCTACACCCTAACCCCTTACCCCTACCCCTACACTAACCCCTACACACTAGCCTACACCCTAACCCCTAACCCTACACTAACCCCTACGCACTAACCCTACACCCTAACCCCTAACCCTACACTAACCCCTAACCCCTACCCCTAAGCCCTAACCCCTAACCCTACACTAACCCCTACACACTATCCCTACACCCTAACCCCTAACCCCTACACACTACCCCTACACCCTAACCCCTACACACTACCCCTACACCCTAACCCCTAACCCCTAACCCTACACTAACCCCTAACCCCTACCCATACACCCTAACCCCTAACCCCTAACCCTACACTAACCCCTACGCACTACCCCTACACCCTAACCCCTAACCCCTACGCACTACCCCTACACCCTAACCCCTAACCCTACACTAACCCCTAACCCTACACCATAACCCCTAAACCTTACTGCTAACCCTGAACACTGCCCCTAAACCCTACACCCTAACCCTAAACCCTAACCCCTATCCCCTAATCCGTGCCCCTAACCCCTACTTCTAAACCCTAACCCCTACTCCTTAACCCTAAACCCTAACCCCTACTTCTAAACCCTAACCCCTACTCCTTAACCCTAAACCCTAACCCCATCCCCTAAACCCCATCCCTAACCCCTACTCCCTAACCCTTACTCCCTAACCCTTACTCCCTAACCCCTACTCCTTAACCCCTACTCCTAACCCCTACTCCCTATTCCCTACTCCCTAACCCCTACTCCTTAACCCTAAACCCTAACCCCATCCCCTAAACCCCGTCCCTAACCCCTACTCCCTAACCCCTACTCCCTACTCCCTAACCCCTACTCCCTAACCCCTACTCCCTTACCCCTAAACCCTAACCCCATCCCCTAAACCCCGTCCCTAACCCCTACTCCCTAACCCCTACTCCCTAACCCCTACTCCCTAACCCCTACTCCTTAACCCTACTCCCTAACCCCTAACACCTTTTATGTATTTATTTCACCTTAATTTCACCAGATCGGCAAGTTGAGAACAAGTTCTCATTTACAACTGCGACCTGGCCAAGATAAAGCATAGCAATTCGACAAAAACAACAACACAAGAGTTACACATGGAGTAAACAAGCGTACAGTCAATAACACAATAGAAAAATAAGAAAGTCTATATACAGTGTGTGCAAATGGCATGAGGAGGTAAGGCAATAAATAGGCCATAGTAGCGAAGTAATTACAATTTAGCAAATTAACACTGGAGTGATAGATGTGCAGATGATGATGTGCAAGTAGAAATACTGGTGTGCAAAAGAGCAGCAAAGTAAATAAAAACAATATGGGGATGAGGTAGGTAGATTGGGTGGGCTATTTACAGATGGCCTATGTACAGCTGCAGCGATCAGTTAGCTGCTCAGATAGCTGATGTTTAAAGTTAGTGAGGGAAATATAAGTCTCCAGCTTCAGTGATTTTTGCAATTCGTTCCAGTCATTGGCAGCAGAGAACTGGAAGGAAAGGCAGCCAAAGGAGGTGTTGGCTTTGGGGATGACCAGTGAGATATACCTGCTAGAGCGCGTGCTACGGGTGGGTGTTGTTATGGTGACCAGTGAGCTGAGATAAGGCGGAGCTTTACCTAGCATAGACTTATAGATGACCTGGAGCCAGTGGGTCTGGCGATGAATAGATAGCGAGGGCAAGCCGACGAGAGCATACAGGTCGCAGTGGTGGGTGGTATATGGGGCTTTGGTGACAAAACAGATGGCACTGTGATAGACTGCATCCAGTTTTCTGAGTAGAGTGTAAATGACATCGCCGAAGTCGAGGATCGGTAGGATGGTCAGTTTTTACGAGGGTATGTTTGGCGGCGTGAGTAAAGGAGGCTTTGTGTTACGGGTGCGTAATGGAGGTGAAGTCAGGTGCAGGAGAGTAGCGTGTAGTAACAGGTGCACTTTGATTCCGTTCCAAAACGACAGCACAGAATACAATAAACGTGCCCAAAACACGGAACATGAACAAAAATCAGACGCATGATAAATACCCACATAACATACAACAATTTCACACAAAGACATGGATGTAATGCTTAGGCGTAGTGGAGGAGGAATCAGACGCAGGAAGCAGCGATACGGGTGATGGCTTTTAATGAGCGACACAGCAAAAAACACCTGCCACCCCAAATAGCGAACTCAGCGCACACAAAAAATCAAAGGGCCCCAAACACAGGGGCCAAAACACAGTGAGCGTAAACCAACGCACTAGCGCTAAATACAACACAGCGCATAACAGAGCAATCAACAGAGAAACAATCCCGCACAAAGAGCAGGCGGGTCAACTAGCTAATATAGCCCCGCTAATCAACCCAACTAAGGACAGGTGCAAACAATAACAGAAAGGGGAAAACAAAAAGGAATCAGTGGCAGCTAGTAGGCCAGTGATGACGACTGCCGAGCACCACCCGAGCAGGAGGGGGCGCAACCTTCGGTAGGAGTCGTGACAATGGAGGGGAACAGAGGACTAAATACATGCAGTGTGATTAGGGAATAAAAACCAGGTGTGTAATGGAAACAAGACAAAACAAATGGAAATATGAAAAAATGGAGCGGCGATGGCTAGAAAGCCGGTGACGTCGGTCGCCGAACGGCCGCCCGAACGAGGAGCCGACTTCGGAAGAAGCCGTGACACTTTGTTGCGAAACAGGAAGCCGATTCTAGATTTTATTTTGGATTGGAGATGTTTAATATGAGTCTGGAAGGAGAGTTTACAGTCTAGCCAGACAGCTAGGTATTTGTAGTTGTCCACATATTCTAGGTCAGAGCCGTCCAGAGTAGTGATGCTAGTCAGGCAGGCGGGTGCAGGCAGCGGACGGTTGAAGAGCATGCATTTAGTTTCACTAGCGTTTAAGAGCAGTTGGAGGCCACGGAAGGAGTGTTGTATGGTAGGATGGTCAGTTTTACCAGGGTATGTTTGGCAGCATGAGTGAAGGATGCTTTGTTGCAAAATAGGAAACCGATTCTAGATTTTATTTTGGATTGGAGATGTTTAATATGAGTCTGGAAGGAGAGTTTACAGTCTAGCCAGACACCTAGGTATTTGTAGTTGTCCACATATTCTAAGTCAGAACCGTCCAGAGTAGTGATGCTAGTCGGGCGGGCGGGCAGGTGCAGGCAGCGAACGGTTGAAGAGCATGCATTTAGTTTTACTTTGCGTTTAAGAGCAGTTGGAGGCCACGGAAGGAGTGTTGTATGGTTCCTGACTGTATTGGTTCCTGACTTCCCTGAAAAGTTGCATATCGCGGGAACTATTTGATGCTATTGCAGGATGTTTTTGTGCTGGTCGAGGGCAGTCAGGTCTGGAGTGAACCAAGGGCTATATCTGCTCTTAGTTCTATATTTTTTTAAAGGGGCATGCTTATTTAATTAAGATGGTGAGGAAATTACTTTTAACGAACGACCAGGCATCCTCGACTGATGGGATGAGGTCAATATCCTTCCAGGATACCCGGGCTTGGTCGATTAGAAAGGCCTGCTGAAGTATTTTAGGGAGCGTTTGACAGTGATGAGGGGTGGTCGTTTGATCGCGGACCCATTACGGGTGCAGGCAAGGAGGCAGTGATCGCTGAGATCCTGATTGAAAACAGCAGAGATGTATTTGGAGGGCAAGTTGGTCAGGATAATATCTATGAGGGTGCCCATGTTTACGGATTTAGGGTTGTACCTAGTGGGTTCGTTGATAATTTGTGTGAGATTGAGGGCATCTAGTTTAGATTGTAGGATTGCCGGGGAGTTAAGCATATCCCAGTTTAGGTCACCTAACAGAACGAACTCTGAAGATAGATGGGGGGCAATCAATTCACATATGGTGTCCAGGGCACAGCTGGGAGCTGATGGGGGTCTATTACAGGCATCAACAGTGAGAGACTTATTTCTGGAGAGATTAATTTTTTTTATTAGAAGCTAGAACTGTCTGGGCATAGACCTGGAAAGTATGACAGAACTTTGCAGGCTATCTCTGCAGTAGATTGCAACTCCTCCCCCTTTGGCAGTTCTATCTTGATGGAAAATGTTGTAGTTGGGAATGGAAATCTCAGAATTTTTGGTGGCCTTCCTAAACCAGGATTCGGACACGGCAAGGACATCAGGGTTGGCGGAGTGTGCAAAAGCAGTGAGTAAAACAAACTTAGGGAGTAGGGTTCTGATGTTAACATGCATGAAACCAAGGCTTTTTCATCAACAAATCAGGGTGGTGGGGACACGCAGGGCCGGGGTTAACCTCCACATCACCCGAGGAACAGAGGAGGAGTAGGATAAGGGTACGGCTAAAGGCTATAAGAACCTGGGGAATGGGAGTGGTGCTGGGGGCTGCAGGGGCTGGGTTAACCTCTACATCACCAGAGGAACAGAGGAGGAGTAGGATAAGGCTACGGCTAAAGGCTATCAAAACTGGTCGTCTAGTGCGTTTGGGAACAGAGAATAAAAGGAGCAGATTTCTGGGCGTGGTAGAATAGATTCAGGGCATAATGTACAGACAGGGGTATGGTAGGGTGAGGGTACAGTGGAGGTAAACCCAGGCATTGAGTGATGATAAAGAGAGGTTGCATCTCTGGACGCGCTAGTTATGCTGGATGAGGTCACCATGTGTGGGAGGTGGGACAAAGGAGGTATCTGAGGCATGTTGAGTGGGACTAGGGGCTCCGCAGTAAACTAAAACAATGATAACTACCCTAAACAACAGTATGCATGGCATATTGACATTTGAGAGAGACATAAAGCAATCACAGGTGTAGATTGGGAGAGCTAGCTAAGACAACAACGGGTAAGACAACAACAGTTAATCAGCTAAGACAACAACAACAGGTAAAATGGTGATGAATGGGCAGAGAGGGTCGGTTAACTACACACAGGGCCTGAGTTCGTGGCTGGGGCCGACAGATAAACAAAATAAAAATAAAACAAAATGGGGTACCGTGATTAATGAACAGTCCAGCAGGCATCAGCTATGTAGCCAAATGATCATAGGGTCCAGTGAACAGCAATAGATGAAACAGGGAAGCCGGGTTAGTCATTATTACTACGCTAGCAAGTGTGATACACGGCGTTTAAAGTTAGCAGGCCGGGGCTAGTAAAAGCGCCTGCTCTGATGTCCGGAAAAGGCCGGTTGACGGCACATCGGATGTAGTTACGTCGGCAGACCAGTCGTGGTTGTACGGCGGGGCGCCGTGTCGACAAAGGGACCAGGCCAGTTGGCGAAAGAGGTATTGTAGTTGTAGTAATTCCGTTTGCTAGCCTGGAGATGTGCCTGGCTCGCGGCTAACTGGTGCTAGCTTCGGGACAGGGGCGTTAGCCGCTATAGCCACTCGGTAGCAGCTAGCTAGCAGCGATGATCCGATGCAAAGGTCCAGAGCTTACGGCAAGGATCCGGTGGAGTAGTGGATTCTAGCCGTGTTGGGGTAGAGTCCGGGAGGGATCAGCTGTGTAGCCGAGTGATCACTGGGGGCTAGCTCAGGGCTAGCTTCGGGGCCGGGCCACTCGGTGGCAGCTAGCTAGCTGTGATGATCAGGAGTAATGGTCCAGGGTTTACGGCAGGAATCCGGCGTTGTAGTGGAGAAAACAGTCCGATACTGGCAGGCTGGAAAGTATTATCCAGGCTAAAAGTGGCTGGTGTCTGTGAGGAAGGTAAAGGCCACTAGCAGTGGCTGATAATGACTAAATAGCTAGTAGCTAATTAGCTGGTTAGCTTCTGATGGCTAGCTGCTGATGGAGGTTCTGATGGCTAGCTGCCGATGGAGGTTCTGATGGCTAGCTGCCGATGGAGGTTCTGATGGCTAGCTGCTGATGGAGGTTCTGATGGCTAGCTGCTGATGGAGGTTCTGATGGCTAGCTGCTGATGGAGGTTCTGATGGCTAGCTGCCGATGGAGTTTCTGATGGCTAACCCCTATTCCTAATCCCTACTCCCTAACCTCTACTCCCTAAACCCTATCTCCTACTCCCTAACCCCTACTCCCTAAACCCTACTCCCTATCCCCTAACCCCTATACCCTATCCCTGACCCCTTCTCCCTAAACTCTACTCCCTAAACCCTACTCCCTAATCCCTACTACCTAACCCCTACCCCCTACTCCCTACCCCCTACTCCCTAACCCCTACTCCCTAAACCCTACTACCTATCCCCTAACCCCTACTCCCTATCCCCTACTCCCTATCCCCTAACCCCTATCCCCTACTCCCTACTCCCTATCCACTAGTCCCTACTTCCTAACCCCTACTCCCTATCCCCTAGTCCCTACTCCCTAACCCCTACTCCCTATCCCCTACTCCCTAACCCCTATCCCCTACTCCCTAACCCCTAACCCCTATCCCCTATTCCCTAACCCCTACTCCCTACTCTCTACTCCCTAACCCCTAGTCCCTACTCCCTAACCCCTATCCCCTACTCCCTACTCCCTAACCCCTACTCCCTAAACCCTACTCCCTAACCTCTACTCCCTACTCCCTAACCCCTACTCCTTATCCCTTACTCCCTACTCCCTACTCCCTAACCCCTACTCCCTATCCCCTACTCCCTAACCCCTAACCCCTGTGTGTGTGTGTGTGTGTGTGTGTGTGTGTGTGTGTGTGTGTGTGTGTGTGTGTGTGTGTGTGTGTGTGTGTGTGTGTGTGGCTCCTTAACCCCTGTGTGTGTGTGTGTGTGTGTGTGTGTGTGTGGTGTGTGTGTCCCTAACCCCTGTGTGTGTGTGTGTGTGTGTGTGTGTGTGTGTGTGTGTGTGTGTGTGTGTGTGTGTGTGTGTAGATGGAGAGAGTGATCGTAGCGATGCAAGATCCTGACATGGGGATGAAGATGAGAAACCAGAGACTCCTCATCACCGTTATTCCCCATGCCATGACCGGTAGGTTACCAAGGTTACCACACCATGACCGGTAGGTTACCAAGGTTACCACACCATGACCTCTAGGTCCTCATCACCATTATTCCCCACGCCATGACCGGTAGGTTACCAAGGTTACCGTGACCAGTAGGGTTATACCAGACTGTGACCAGTAGGGTTGTACCAGACCGTGACCAGTAGGGTTATACCACACCGTGACCAGTAGGGTTATACCGTGACCAGTAGGGTTGTACCAGACCGTGACCAGTAGGGTTATACCAGACCGTGACCAGTAGGGTTATACCAGACCCTGACCAGTAGGGTTATACCAGACCGTGACCAGTAGGGTTATACCAGACCGTGACCAGTAGGGTTATACCAGACCGTGACCAGTAGGGTTATACCAGACCGTGACCAGTAGGGTTATACCAGACCGTGACCAGTAGGGTTATACCAGACCGTGACCAGTAGGGTTATACCAGACCGTGACCAGTAGGGTTATACCGTGACCAGTAGGGTTATACCACACCGTGACCAGTAGGGTTATACCACACCGTGACCAGTAGGGTTGTACCAGACCGTGACCAGTAGGGTTATACCAGACCGTGACCAGTAGGGTTATACCAGACCGTGACCAGTAGGGTTGTACCAGACCGTGACCAGTAGGCTTATACCAGACCGTGACCAGTAGGGTTATACCACACCGCGACCAGTAGGGTTATACCAGACCCTGACCAGTAGGGTTATACCACACCGTGACCAGTAGGGTTATACCACACCGTGACCAGTAGGGTTATACCAGACCGTGACCAGTAGGGTTGTACCAGACCGTGACCAGTAGGGTTATACCACACCGTGACCAGTAGGGTTGTACCAGACCGTGACCAGTAGGGTTGTACCAGACCGTGACCAGTAGGGTTATACCACACCGTGACCAGTAGGGTTATATCTTATTACACTTGGCATTAATCCAGACACAACGGGTTCCCGACTACCTCTGGACGGGGGTCAGGAAGATCTGATCACGATCAGCATCACAATGCCTCTTTTTAATCGTCTACGCCTATCTGGAAAAACGTGGGCACAATCAGCATGTGGACAAGATCAGGACAAAGGAGGCATGTTAGATCGGGGTGTAAACGGGGGCTAACGTCTCTTTCTCTTCAGGTAATGACGTCATCGAGTGGCTGATTCAGAAATACAATATAACAGAGGAAGGTGAGTCTGGCTCTTCCTTTTTTCACTGTGGATGTAATTCCCCCTGTCACTATTTCTAGTTTTATACCATATCTTCATCTCATGTCTCTTTGAAATGTGTGTGTGTAGAGGCGCGCCACCTGGGAGGACTCCTGGTGCAGTATGGGTACATCTATCCTCTGAAGGAGCCACGCTCTCTACTACTGAGATCTGATGGCTCGCCTTACCGCTTCCAGGTAACACACAGACATCTCTCTCTCTCTCTCTCTCTCTCTCTCTCTCTCTCTCTCTCTCTCTCTCTCTCTCTCTCTCTCTCTCTCTCTCTCTCTCTCTCTCTCTCTCTCTCTCTCTCTCTCTCTCTCTCTCTCTCTCTCTCTCTCACTGTCTCTCTCTCTCTCTCTCTCTCACTGTCTCTCTCACTCTCTCTCTCTCTCTCAACATCTCTCTCTCCTCTTTCTCCTCTCTACTCCCCCCTCTCTCTACACACACAGACATCTCTCTCTCTCCCTCTCTCTTTCTGAATATCTCTCTCTCCTCCTCTCTCTCCTCTCTCTCCTCCCCCTCTCAATTCAATTCAAATCAATTCAAGGGGGCTTTATTTGCATGGGAAACATATGTTAACATTGCCAAAGCAGGTGAAATAGATAATATACAAAAGTGAAATAAACAATAAAAATAAACAGTAAACTTTACACTCACAGAAGTTCCAAAAGAATAAAGACATTTCAAATGTCATATTATGTACGTGTATATACAGTGTTGTAACGATGTGCAAATAGTTAAAGTACAAAAGGGAAAATAAATGAACATAAATATGGGTTGTATTTACAATGGTGTTTTGTTCTTCACTGGTTGCCCTTTTCTTGTGGCAACAGGTCACACATCTTGCTGCTGTGATGTCACACTATGGTATTTCACCCAGTAGATATGGGAGTTTATCAAAATCGGGTTTGTTTTCTAATTCTTTCTGTATCTGTGTAATCTGAGGGAAATATGTGTCTCTAATATGGTCATACATTTGGCAGGAGGTTAGGAAGAGCAGCTCAGTTTCCACCTCATTTTATGGGCAGTGTTGCACATAGCCTGTCTTCTGTTGAGAGCCATGTCTGCCTACGGCGGCCTTTCTCAATAGCAAGGCTATGCTCACTGAGTCTGTACATAGTCAAAGCTTTCCTTAAGTTTGGGTCAGTCACAGTGGTCAGGTATTCTGCCTCTGTGTACTCTCTGTTTAGGTCCAAATAGCATTCTAGTTTGCTCTGGTATTTTGTTAATTCTTTCCAATGTGTCAAGTAATTATCTTTTTGTTTTCTAATGATTTTGTTGGGTCTAATTGTTTTGCTGTCCTGGGGCTCGGTGGGGTCTGTTTGTGTTGCTGTCCTGGGGCTCTGTGGGGTCTGTTTGTGTTGCTGTCCTGGGGCTCTGTGGGGTCTGTTTGTGTTGTTGTCCTGGGGCTCTGTGGGGTCTGTTTGTGTTGCTGTCCTGGGGCTCTGTGGGGTCTAGTTGTGTTGCTGTCCTGGGGCTCTGTGGGGTCTGTTTGTGTTGCTGTCCTGGGGCTCTGTGGGTTCTGTTTGTGTTGCTGTCCTGGGGCTCTGTGGGGTCTGTTTGTGTTGCTGTCCTGGGGCTCTGTGGGGTCTGTTTGTGTTGCTGTCCTGGGGCTCTGTGGGGTCTGTTTGTGTTGCTGTCCTGGGGCTCTGTGGGGTCTAATTGTGTTGCTGCCCTGGGGCTCTGTGGGGTCTGTTTGTGTTGCTGTCCTGGGGCTCTGTGGGGTCTGTTTGTGTTGCTGTCCTGGGGCTCTGTGGGGTCTGTTTGTGTTGCTGTCCTGGGGCTCTGTGGGGTCTGTTTGTGTTGCTGTCCTGGGGCTCTGTGGGTTCTGTTTGTGTTGCTGTCCTGGGGCTCTGTGGGGTCTGTTTGTGTTGCTGTCCTGGGGCTCTGTGGGGTCTGTTTGTGTTGCTGTCCTGGGGCTCTGTGGGGTCTGTTTGTGTTGCTGTCCTGGGGCTCTGTGGGGTCTGTTTGTGTTGCTGTCCTGGGGCTCTGTGGGGTCTGTTTGTGTTGCTGTCCTGGGGCTCTGTGGGGTCTGTTTGTGTTGCTGTCCTGGGGCTCTGTGGGGTCTGTTTGTGTTGCTGTCCTGGGGCTCTGTGGGGTCTGTTTGTGTTGCTGTCCTGGGGCTCTGTGGGTTCTGTTTGTGTTGCTGTCCTGGGGCTCTGTGGGGTCTGTTTGTGTTGCTGTCCTGGGGCTCTGTGGGGTCTGTTTGTGTTGCTGTCCTGGGGCTCTGTGGGGTCTGTTTGTGTTGCTGTCCTGGGGCTCTGTGGTGTCTGTTTGTGTTGCTGTCCTGGGGCTCTGTGGGGTCTGTTTGTGTTGCTGTCCTGGGGCTCTGTGGGGTCTGTTTGTGTTGCTGTCCTGGGGCTCTGTGGGGTCTGTTTGTGTTGCTGTCCTGTGGCTCTGTGGGTTCTGTTTGTGTTGCTGTCCTGGGGCTCTGTGGGGTCTGTTTGTGTTGCTGTCCTGGGGCTCTGTGGGGTCTGTTTGTGTTGCTGTCCTGGGGCTCTGTGGGGTCTGTTTGTGTTGCTGTCCTGGGGCTCTGTGGGGTCTGTTTGTGTTGCTGTCCTGGGGCTCTGTGGGGTCTGTTTGTGTTGCTGTCCTGGGGCTCTGTGGGGTCTGTTTGTGTTTGTGAACAGAGCCCCAGGACCAGCTTGCTTAGGGGACTCTTCTCCAGGTTCATCTCTCTGTAGGTGATGGCTTTGTTATGGAAGGTTTGGGAATCGCTTCCTGTTAGGTCGTTGAATTTAACGGCTCTTTTCTGGATTTTGATAATTAGTGGGTATCGGCCTAATTCTGCTCTGCATTATTTGGTGTTTAATGTTTGTTCACTGAGGATATTATTGCAGAATTCTGCATGCAGAGTCTCAATTTGTTGTTTGTCCCATTTAGTGAGTTGTTGGTTGGTATTCGGACCCCAGACCTCACAACCATAAAGGGCAATGGGTTCAACAACTGATTCAAGTCATTTTTAGCCAGATCCTAATTGGTATGTAAAATGTTATGCTCCTTTTGATGGCGTAGAAGGCTCTTCTTGCCTCGTCTCTAAGATTGTTCACAGCTTTGTGGAAGTTACCTGTGGCGCTGATGTTTAGGCCGAGGTATGTATAGTTTTTTGTGTGCTCTAGGGCAACGGTGTCTAGATGGAATTTGTATTTGTGGTCCTGGCGACTGGACCTTTTTTGCAACACCATTATTTTTGTCTTACTGAGATTTACTGTCAGGGCCCAGGTCTGTCAGGGCCCAGGTCTGTCAGGGCCCAGGTCTGTCAGGGCCCAGGTCTGACAGAATCTGTGCAGAAGATCTAGGTGTTGCTGTAGGTCCTCCTTGGTTGGGGACAGATCTAGGTGTTGCTGTAGGCCCTCCTTGGTTGGGGACAGATCTAGGTGTTGCTGTAGGCCCTCCTTGGTTGGGGACAGATCTAGGTGTTGCTGTAGGCCCTCCTTGGTTGGGGACAGATCTAGGTGTTGCTGTCGGGCCCTCCTTGGTTGGGGACAGATCTAGGTGTTGCTGTAGGCCCTCCTTGGTTGGGGACAGAAGCACCAGATCATCAGCAAACAGTAGACATTTGACTTCAGATTCTAGTAGGGTGAGGCCGGGTGCTGCAGACTGTTCTAGTGCCCTCTCCAATTCGTTGAAGAGGGTGGGGCTTAAGCTGCATCCCTGTCTCACCCCACGGCCCTGTGGGAAGAAACGTGTGTTTTTTGCCAATTTTAACCGTACACTTGTTGTTTGTGTACATGGATTTTATAATGTATGTTTTTCCCCCAACACCACTTTCCATCAATTTGTATAGCAGACCTTCATGCCAAATTGAGTCGAATCCTTTTTTGAAATCAACAAAGCATGAGAAGACTTTTCCTTTGTTTTGGTTTGTTTGTCAATTAGAGTGTGCAGGGTAAATACATGGTCTGTCATACCATAATTTGGTAAAAAGCCAATTTGACATTTGCTCAGTACATTGTTTTCACTGAGGAAATGTACGAGTCTGCTGTTAACCTCTATGGGCTAGGCGGGACGAATTCGTCCCACCTACGTAACAGCCAGTTGAAGCCTGTGGCGCGATTTTCAAATACCTTAAAAATCCTATTACTTCAATTTCTCAAACATATTACTATTTTACAGCTATTTAAAGACAAGACTCTCGTTAATCTAACCACACTGTCCGATTTCAAAAAGGCTTTACAACGAAAGCAAAACATTAGATTATGTCAGCAGAGTACCAAGCCAGAAATAATTAGACACCCATTTTTCAAGCTAGCATATAATGTCACAAAAACCCAGAAGACAGCTAAATGCAGCACTAACCTTTGATGATCTTCATCAGATGACACACCTAGGACATTATGTTATACAATACATGCATGTTTTGTTCAATCAAGTTCATATTTATATCAAAAAACAGCTTTTTACATTAGCATGTGACGTTCAGAACTAGCATACCCCCTGCAAACTTCCGGCGAATTTACTAACAATTTACTAAATTACTCACGATAAACGTTCACAAAAAGCATAACAATTATTTTAAGAATTATAGATACAGAACTCCTCTATGCACTCGATATGTCCGATTTTAAAATAGCTTTTCGGTGAAAGCACATTTTGCAATATTCTAAGTACATAGCCCGGCATCACAGGGCTATCTATTTAGACACCCAGCAGGTTTAGCACCCCACCAATATCAGATTTACTATAAGAAAAATGGTCTTACCTTTCCTGTTCTTCATCAGAATGCACTCCCAGGACTTCTACTTCAATAACAAATGTAGGTTTGGTCCAAAATAATCCATAGTTACGTTCCAACAGCGACGTTTTGTTCGTGCGTCCCAGACACTATCCCAATGGTAAATAACGGTCGTGCGCACGGCGCATTTCGTGACAAAAGATTTCTAAATATTTCATTACCGTACTTCGAAGCATGTCAACCGCTGTTTAAAATCAATTTTTATGCCATTTTTCTCGTAAAAAAGCGATAATATTCCGACCGGGAATCTGCAATTAGATAAACAGCCGAAGGAAAATATATCACTGGGTCGAATCGGGCACGCGCCTAATTCCATTGTCCTCTGATGGGCCACTTGGCAAAGGCGATAATGTGTTTCAGCCTGAGGCTGCCTCGTCATCGTTCAGGTTTTTCCCGGGCTCTGAGAGCCTATTGGAGCCCTAGGAAATGTCACGTTACAGCTAAGATCCTGACTCTTCAATAAACAGAAGCAAGAACAACAACACCTTGTCAGACAGGCCACTTCCTGAATGAAACCTTCTCAGGGTTTTGCCTGCCAAATGAGTTCTGTTATACTCACAGACACCATTCAAACAGTTTTAGAAACTTTAGGGTGTTTTCTATCCATATGTAATAAGTATATGCATATTCTAGTTACTGGGTAGGAGTGGTAACCAGATTAAATCGGGTACGTTTTTTATCCGGACGTGAAAATACTGCCCCCTATCCCAAACAGGTTAATTATAATGCAGAGGATTTTCCCAAGGTTGATGTGGACGTATATATGGGGTCATATCTGTCTCCGCTTTTGTGGATTGGGGTGATCAGTCCTTGGTTCCAAATATTGGGGAAGATGCCAGAGCTGAGGATGATGTTAAAGAGTTTACGTATTTAAGCCAATTGGAATTTGTTGTCTGTATATTTGATCATTTCATTAAGGATACCATCAACACCACAGGCCTCTTAGGGTTGGAGGGTTTGTATTTTGTCCTGTATCTCATTCAAGGTAATTGGAGAATCCAGTGGGTTCTGGTCTTTAATAGTTGATTCTATGATTTGTATTTTGATCATGTATATGTTTTTGCTGTTTGTTCTTTGTTATAGAGACAAAAAGATTGGAGAAGTGGTTTACCCATACATCTCTGTTTTGGATAGATAACTCTTCGTGTTGTTTGTTTAGTGATTGGAGAAGTGGTTTATCCATTCATCTCCGTTTTGGATAGATAACTCTTCGTGTTGTTGTTTGTTTAGTGATTGGAGAAGTGGTTTATCCATACATCTCCATTTTGGATAGATAGTTCTTCATGTTGTTGTTTGTTTTTCCGTAGTGTATTTCTGTATTGTTTTAGTGATTCACCATAGTGAAGGTGTAGACTCAGGTTTTCTGGGTCTCTGTTTTTGGTTGGACAGGTTTCTCCATTTCTTTCTTAGGTTTTTGCATTCCTCATCAAATCATTTGTCATTGTTGATAATTTTCTTCGGTTTTCTGTTTGACATTTTTAGATTTGATAGGGAAGCTGAGAGGTCAAATATACTGTTAAGATTTTCTACTGCCAAGTTTACACCTTCACTGTTACAGTGGAACGTTTTGTCCAGGAAGTTGTCTAAAAGGGATTGAATTTGATGCTTCCTAATTGTTTTTTTGGCAGGTTTCCACACTACTTTCCTTCCATCTATAATATTTCTTAAAATTACTCAGTTCCTTTGACTTTGATGCCTCATCACTGAGTATTTCTCTGTTCAAGTAGACTGCTGAGATCAGATAGGGGTGTCAGTAGGCTGGCTGTGGTCTGATAGGGGTGTCAGTGGGCTGTGGTCTGATAGGGGTGTCAGTGGGCTGTGGTCTGATAGGGGTGTCAGTGGGCTGTGTTCTGATAGGGGTGTCAGTGGGCTGTGGTCTGATAGGGGTGTCAGTGGGCTGACTGTGGTCTGATAGGGGTGTCAGTGGGCTGGCTGTGGTCTGATAGGGGTGTCAGTGGGCTGGCTGTGGTCTGATAGGGGTGTCAGTGGGCTGGCTGTGGTCTGATAGGGGTGTCAGTGGGCTGACTGTGGTCTGATAGGGGTGTCAGTGGCTGACTGTGGTCTGATAGGGGTGTCAGTGGCTGACTGTGGTCTGATAGGGGTGTCAGTGGGCTGACTGTGGTCTGATAGGGGTGTCAGTGGGCTGACTGTGGTCTGATAGGGGTGTCAGTGGGCTGTGGTCTGATAGGGGTGTCAGTGGGCTGTGGTCTGATAGGGGTGTCAGTGGGCTGGCTGTGTTCTGATAGGGGTGTCAGTGGGCTGTGGTCTGATAGGGGTGTCAGTGGGCTGACTGTGGTCTGATAGGGGTGTCAGTGGGCTGGCTGTGGTCTGATAGGGGTGTCAGTGGGCTGACTGTGGTCTGATAGGGGTGTCAGTGGGCTGACTGTGGTCTGATAGGGGTGTCAGTGGGCTGACTGTGGTCTGATAGGGGTGTCAGTGGGCTGTGGTCTGATAGGGGTTTCAGTGGGCTGTGGTCTGATAGGGGTGTCAGTGGGCTGTGGTCTGATAGGGGTGTCAGTGGGCTGGCTGTGGTCTGATAGGGGTGTCAGTGGGCTGTGTTCTGATAGGGGTGTCAGTAGAATGTGGTCTGATAGGGGTGTCAGTGGGCTGACTGTGGTCTGATAGGGGTGTCAATAGGCTATGGTCTGATAGGGGTGTCAGTGGGCTGACTGTGGTCTGATAGGGGTGTCAGTGGGCTGACTGTGGTCTGATAGGGGTGTCAGTGGGCTGACTGTGGTCTGATAGGGGTGTCAGTGGGCTGACTGTGGTCTGATAGGGGTGTCAGTGGGCTGACTGTGGTCTGATAGGGGTGTCAGTGGGCTGTGGTCTGATAGGGGTTTCAGTGGGCTGTGGTCTGATAGGGGTGTCAGTGGGCTGTGGTCTGATAGGGGTGTCAGTGGGCTGACTGTGGTCTGATAGGGGTGTTAGTGGCTGTGGTCTGATAGGGGTGTCAGTGGGCTGAATGTGGAGAAGCTGTCTTTTGTAGTTTGTAGTTTTAACCTATAGGACAACCAGTGGGTCCGTCTCCTCTATACCACCTGGTAGTGTGGTGGATGGGACTACCAGCTCTCTGTAACCTGGAGGGCAACCAGTGGGTCCGTCTCCTCTATACCACCCACCTGGTAGTGTGGTGGATGGGAATACCAGCTCTCTGTAACCTAGAGGGCAACCAGTGGGTCCATCTCCTCTATACCACCCACCTGGTAGTGTGCTGGATGGGACTACCAGCTCTCTGTAACCTAGAGGGCAACCAGTGGGTCCATCTCCTCTATACCACCCACCTGGTAGTGTGGTGGATGGGACTACCAGCTCTCTGTAACCTAGAGGGCAACCAGTGGGTCCATCTCCTCTATACCAGGTGTCTTGTAGGATGACATTGTCTGTATTTCTGATTTCATTGATGAATTCCAGGTTCCTGCTCTTTAGGCCAAAGGCAGATGACCTCAGGCCTTGGATATTCCAGGATGAGATAGTGAAGGCTTAAGGTTTCGTAAAGTGTCCAATGTTGTTGGTCGTATGGTTTGGCCTCACGCAGACATATATCTCTCTCTCTCTCTCTCTCTTCTCTCTCTTCTCTCTCTTCTCTCTTCTCTCTTCTCTCTCTCTCTCTTCTCTCTCTCTCTCTTCTCTCTCTCTCTCTCTCTCTCAGACTCCATATTTCTGGACCAGTAGCCGTTGGCCTGCCTCAGAGCTGGACTATGGTGAGGTTAAGGGTTAAGTGGGGAACTGCATCCTCCTCAAGAAATACTGCATTCTGCCTTGTCATTCCCATCTGATAGAGATACTGACATTCCCATCTGATACAGATACTGACATTCCCATCTGATACAGATACTGACATTCCCATCAGATACAGATACTGACATTCCCATCAGATACAGATACTGACATTCCCAGCTGAACAGGACGGCCCCTAGTCCCCTGTACCTGGGACAGGACGGCCCCTAGTCCCCTGTACCTGGGACAGGACGGCCCCTAGTCCCCTGTACCTGGGACAGGACGGCCCCTAGTCCCCTGTACCTGGGACAGGACGGCCCCTAGTCCCCTGTACCTGGGACAGGACGGCCCCTAGTCCCCTGTACCTGGGACAGGGCGGCCCCTAGTCCCCTGTACCTGGGACAGGACGGCCCCTAGTCCCCTGTACCTGGGACAGGACGGCCCCTTGTCCCCTGTACCTGGGACAGGACGGCCCCTTGTCCCCTGTACCTGGGACAGGACGGCCCCTTGTCCCCTGTACCTGGGACAGGACGGCCCCTTGTCCCCTGTACCTGGGACAGGACGGCCCCTAGTCCCCTGTACCTGGGACAGGACGGCCCCTAGTCCCCTGTACCTGGGACAGGACGGCCCCTAGTCCCCTGTACCTGGGACAGGACGGCCCCTGTACCTGGGACAGGACGGCCCCTAGTCCCTGTACCTGGGACAGGACGGCCCCTAGTCCCCTGTACCTGGGACAGGACGGCCCCTTGTCCCCTGTACCTGGGACAGGACGGCCCCTAGTCCCCTGTACCTGGGACAGGACGGCCCCTAGTCCCCTGTACCTGGGACAGGACGGCCCCTAGTCCCCTGTACCTGGGACAGGACGGCCCCTAGTCCCCTGTACCTGGGACAGGACGGCCCCTAGTCCCCTGTACCTGGGGACTTGGATCCTGACCCACTCAGGATCCAAACTACATTTTTAGAGACTGACTTCGTGCCCATATTTATCCTATTTACACTTCGTAGTAAATTTTGACACAAAAAAATGTTTCTGACTCATATTGATGCCTTACAGGCCGTTTTCAAAGGGATAAGGAGTGACAGTCACTCTTTAACAGTTGAGGGTTAAAGGTTAAAGGTTAAGGGTTAAGGGTTAAGAGTTGAGGGTTAAAGGTTAAAGGTTAAGGGTTTAGAGTTGAGGGTTGAGGGTTAAGAGTTGAGGGTTAAAGGTTAAAGGTTAAGAGTTGAGGGTATGTTGTGACTTCTATCATTTATTTGACTACAGTTCGCATGGTCTAAACTGGCCATCTCTCTATCTGTCCAGCGATCTATCAGTTCGTAGGGTCTAAACTGGCCATCTCATCTCTCTATCTGTCCAGCGATCTATCTGGCTAAGAAGAACATCAGGAAACAGGGAGAGCTGGTGGACTACGAGAAGGTGACTATTCTAACCTCTAGCCTTTACCAAACCTTTACTAAACCTTTACTAAACCTTTACTAAACCTGCATTAATCCTTTACTAAACCTGTATTAACCCTTTACTAAACCTGTATTAATCCTTTACTAAACATTTACTAAACCTGTATTAATCCTTTACTAAACCTTTACTAAACCTGTATTAATCCTTTACTAACCCTGTATTAACCCTTTACTAAACCTGTATTAATCCTTTACCAAACCTGTATTAACCCTTTACTAAACATTTACTAAACCTGTATTAACCCTTTACTAAACATTTACTAAACCTGTATTAACCCTTTACTAAACCTGTATTAACTCTTTACTAAACATTTACTAAACCTGTATTAACCCTTTACTAAACCTGTATTAACCCTTTACTAAACCTGTATTAACTCTTTACTAAACATTTACTAAACCTGTATTAACCCTTTACTAAACATTTACTAAACCTGAATTAACCCTTTACTAAACCTGTATTAACTCTTTACTAAACATTTACTAAACCTGTATTAACCCTTTACTAAACATTTACTAAACCTGTATTAACCCTTTACTAAACCTGTATTAACCATTTACTAAACCTGTATTAACCATTTACTAAACCTGAATTAACCCTTTACTAAACCTGTATTAACTCTTTACTAAACATTTACTAAACCTGTATTAACCCTTTACTAAACATTTACTAAACCTGTATTAACCCTTTACTAAACCTGTATTAACCATTTACTAAACCTGTATTAATCCTTTACTAAACCTTTACTAAACCTGTATTAACCCTTTACTAAACCTGTATTAACCATTTACTAAACCTGTATTAACCCTTTACTAAACCTGTATTAACTCTTTACTAAACATTTACTAAACCTGTATTAACCCTTTACTAAACATTTACTAAACCTGTATTAACCCTTTACTAAACCTGTATTAACCCTTTACTAAACATTTACTAAACCTGTATTAACCATTTACTAAACCTGTATTAACCCTTTACTAAACATTTACTAAACCTGTATTAACCCTTTACTAAACATTTACTAAACCTGTATTAACCCTTTACTAAACATTTACTAAACATTTACTAAACATTTACTAAACCTGTATTAACCCTTTACTAAACATTTACTAAACCTGTATTAACCCTTTACTAAACCTGTATTAACCCTTTACTAAACATTTACTAAACCTGTATTAACCCTTTACTAAACATTTACTAAACCTGTATTAACCATTTACTAAACCTGTATTAACCCTTTACTAAACATTTACTAAACCTGTATTAACCCTTTACTAAACATTTACTAAACCTGTATTAACCCTTTACTAAACATTTACTAAACATTTACTAAACATTTACTAAACCTGTATTAACCCTTTACTAAACATTTACTAAACCTGTATTAACCATTTACTAAACCTGTATTAACCCTTTACTAAACATTTACTAAACCTGTATTAACCCTTTACTAAACATTTACTAAACCTGTATTAACCCTTTACTAAACATTTACTAAACATTTACTAAACATTTACTAAACCTGTATTAACCCTTTACTAAACATTTACTAAACCTGTATTAACCCTTTACTAAACCTGTATTAACCCTTTACTAAACATTTACTAAACCTGTATTAACCCTTTACTAAACATTTACTAAACCTGTATTAACCATTTACTAAACCTGTATTAAGCCTTTACTAAACATTTACTAAACCTGTATTAACCCTTTACTAAACATTTACTAAACCTGTATTAACCCTTTACTAAACATTTACTAAACATTTACTAAACATTTACTAAACCTGTATTAACCCTTTACTAAACATTTACTAAACCTGTATTAACCCTTTACTAAACATTTACTAAACCTGTATTAACCCTTTACTAAACCTGTATTAACCCTTTACTAAACATTTACTAAACCTGTATTAACCATTTACTAAACCTGTATTAACCATTTACTAAACCTGTATTAACCCTTTACTAAACATTTACTAAACCTGTATTAACCCTTTACTAAACATTTACTAAACCTGTATTAAACCTTTACTAAACCTGTATTAACCCTTTACTAAAAGTGTATTAATCCTTTACTAAACATTTACTAAACCTGTATTAACCCTTTACTAAACATTTACTAAACCTGTATTAATCCTTTAACTATTCTAACCTACTGACCAAACCTGTATTAACCCTTTATTAAACCTTTAGTAATCTTTCCTATCTACACTGTCTGTCCATCAGTAGGACCACTAACCGTCCTTCTGTCCTTCTCATCTCCTCTCCTCATCAGTAGGACCACTAACCGTCCTTCTGTCCTTCTCATCTCCTCTCCTCATCAGTAGGACCACTAACCGTCCTTCTGTCCTTCTCATCTCCTCTCCTCATCAGTAGGACCACTAACCGTCCTTCTCATCTCCTCTCCTCTTCAGGAGAACTACAGCGTCCTGAACAAGAGGATAAATCACACCTGGGACTTTGTGGTGATGCAGGCTAGAGAACAGCTCAGGTAACGACACACACACACACACACCCGTACACACTCCGACACACACGTACACACAGACGTACACACAGACGTACACACACTCACCTCTCTTAACCCTGTGTCTCTCTCGTGTGTGTGTGTGTGTGTGTGTGTGTGTGTGCAGGGCCTCTAAGCAGAGAAAGAAGGCTGACCGTATCGTTCTGGAGTGTCAGGAGCAAGCCTACTGGCTGATCAACAAACCATGTGTAAATACTACTACTACTATACTACTACTATACTACTACTAGCCTATTGGCTGATCAACAAACCATGTGTAAACACTATACTACTACTATACTACTACTAGCCTACTGGCTGATCAACAAACCATGTGTAAATACTATACTACTACTATACTACTACTAGCCTATTGGCTGATCAACAAACCATGTGTAAATACGCCACTATACTACTACTAAACTACTACTATACTACTACTAGCCTACTGGCTGATCAACAAACCAAGTGTAAATACTACTACTACTAATCTATTGGCTGATCAACAAACCATGTGTAAATACGCCACTATACTACTACTATACTACTACTATACTACTACTAGCCTATTGGCTGATCAACAAACCATGTGTAAATAGGCCACTATACTACTACTATACTACTGCTATACTACTACTATACTACTACTATACTACTACTATAGTACTACTAGCCTACTGGCTGATCAACAAACCATGTGTAAATACGCCACTATACTACTACTATACTACTACTATACTACTGCTATACTACTGGCTGATCAACAAACCATGTGTAAATAGGCCACTATACTACTACTATACTACTACTATACTACTGCTAGACTACTACTGGACTACTACTATACTACTACTAGCCTACTGGCTGATCACCAAACCATGTGTAAATAGGCCACTATACTACCACTATACTACTGCTATACTACTACTATACTACTACTAGACTACTACTATACTACTACTATACTACTACTAGCATACTGGCTGATCAACAAACCATGTGTAAATAGGCCACTATACTACTGCTATACTACTACTATACTACTACTAGACTACTACTATACTACTACTATACTACTACAAGCCTACTGGCTGATCAACAAACCATGTGTAAATAGGCCACTATACTACTACTATACTACTACTATACTACTACTATAGTACTACTATAGTACTACTAGCCTACTGGCTGATCAACAAACCATGTGTAAATACGCCACTATACTACTACTATACTACTACTATACTACTGCTATACTACTGCTATACTACTACTAGACCACTACTATACTACTACTATACTACTACTAGACTACTACTATACTACTGCTATACTACTACTATACTACTACTAGACTACTGCTATACTACTGCTATACTACTACAAGCCTACTGGCTGATCAACAAACCACGTGTAAATACGTCACTATACTACTGCTATACTACTACTAGACTACTACTATACTACTACTAGACTACTACTATACTACTGCTATACTACTACTACTAGACTACTACTATACTACTGCTATACTACTACAAGCCTACTGGCTGATCAACAAACCATGTGTAAATACGTCACTATAGTACTGCTATACTACTACTAGTACACTACTATACTACTGCTATACTACTATTAGTAGACTACTATACTACTGCTATATTACTACTATATTACTACTATACTACTACTAGACTATTACTATACTACTACTATACTACTGCTATACTACTATACCACTACTAGTATACTACTATACTACTACTATACTACTACTAGTATGCCACTATACTACGTATATACTACTACCATACTGCTACAATTCTACTGCTATACTACTGATATACTACTACTATACTACTGCTATACTACTACCATACTACTACTATACCACTACCGGACTACTACTATACTGGCACTATACTATTACTATACTACTGCTATACTACTACTGGACTACTACTATACTACTACTATACTACTGCTATATTACTACTAGACTACTACTATACTACTGCTATATTACTACTAGACTACTACGATACTACTACCGGACTACTACTATACGACTACTATACTACTACTATACTACTACTAGACTACTACTATACTACTACTAGACTACTACCGGACTACTACTATACTACTATAATACAACTATTACAATTTCTACTACATTACTACTACTTTACTAGACTACTACACTACTACTACTACTACTACTACTACCACTATACTACAACTACTACTATTACTACTACTATACTACTACTTTACTACTACTATACTACAACTATTACTATTTCTACTACTATACTACTACTACTACTACTAGACTACTATCACTATTACTACTACTACTATACTACCACTATACTACAACTATACTTCTATACTACAACTACAACTACTATTACTATACTGCTACTACTACCACTATACTACGACTTTGCTATGACTACTACTACTATACTACTACTTTGCTACTACTATTATACTGCTACTATGACTACTACTAATTGTACTAATATTACTGCTACTACTGCTACGGCTACTAATATTACTACTACTATACTACAACTATTATACCTTCCCTGTGGCTCAGTTGGTAGAGCATGGTGTTTGCAAAGCCAGGGTTGTGGGTTCGATTCCCACGGGGGGCCAGTGCAATTTCTTTCTTTTTTTGTTATTTTTTTTTTTAAATGCATGAAATGAAATGTATGGATTCATTACTGTAAGTCGCTCTGGATAAGAGTGTCTGCTAAATGACTAAAATGTAAATGTAAAATGTATTACTATTTCTACTACTACTTCTATACTACTACTACTACTAGACTACTATTATTATTACTACTACTGCTACTACACTGATACTACTGCTATACTGCTACTGCTACTACTACTACTAGTACTACTATACTACTAGTACTACTACAGACCAGATCAGTCTAACCCAGACCCAGGCCAGATCAGTCTAACACAGACCAGATCAGTCTAACCCAGAGCAGATCAGTCTAACCCAGACCCAGATCAGTCTAACCCAGACCAGATCAGTCTAACCCAGACCAGATCAGTCTAACCCAGACCCAGATCAGTCTAACCCAGACCAGATCAGTCTAACCCAGACCAGATCAGTCTAACCCAGACCAGATCAGTCTAACCCAGACCAGATCAGTCTAACCCAGACCAGATCAGTCTAACCCAGACCAGATCAGTCTAACCCAGACCAGATCAGTCTAACCCAGACCCAGACCAGATCAGTCTAACCCAGACCCAGACCAGATCAGTCTAACCCAGACCAGATCAGTCTAACCCAGACCCAGACCAGATCAGTCTAACCCAGACCCAGACCAGATCAGTCTAACCCAGACCAGATCAGTCTAACCCAGACCAGATCAGTCTAACCCAGACCAGATCAGTCTAACTCAGACCAGATCAGTCTAACCCAGACCAGATCAGTCTAACCCAGACCCAGTCCAGTTTAACTGTCTCAGACACAAAATATTAAGATTTCATCTGTTAAAACCTTCAGCTGGAAAATAGATAAGGGTAGAGAGGGAGGGAGGGAGGGAGGGAGGGAGGGAGGAGGGAGAGGAGAGGGGGTATAGAGACACGGAGGAGAGGTGAGGTGAGGAGAGCGAGATGAGGGGAGGAGAGAGGGCGAGAGAGAGAGGAGGAGACAGTGGAGGGGAGGGAGATGAGGAGAGGAGAGAGGGTGAGAGGGAGAGGAGGAGAGAGGGTATAGAGGGAGAGGAGGAGAGTGGGTATAGAGGGAGAGGAGGAGAGACAGTGGAGGGGAGGAGAGGGGTGAGAGGGAGAGGTGGGGAGAGGGTGGAGGGGAGTGAGATGAGGGAAGGAGAGAGGGTATAGAGGGAGGGGAGGAGAGAGGGTGAGAGGGAAAGGAGGAGAGAGTGGAGTTGAGGAAGATGAGAAGAGGAGAGAGGGTGAGAGGGAGATGAGGAGAGAGGGTATAGAAGGAGAGGAGGAGAGTGGGCATAGAGGGAGGGGAGGAGAGAGGGTATAGAGGGAGGGGAGGAGAGGAGAGAGGGTGAGAGGGTGAGGAGGAGAGAGTGGAGGGGAGGGAGATGAGGAGAGGAGAGAGGGTATAGAGGGAGAGGAGGAGAGAGTGGAGGGGAGGGAGATGAGGGGAGGAGAGAGGGTATAGAGGGAGAGGAGTGAGAGTGGAGGGGAGGGAGATGAGAAGAGGAGAGAGGGTGAGAGGGAGAGGAGGAGAGAGGGTGAGAGGGAGAGGTGGAGAGAGTGGAGGGGAGGGAGATGAGGAGAGAGGGTGAGAGTGGAGGGGAGGGAGATGAGGAGAGGAGAGAGGGTGAGAGGGTGAGAGGGAGAAGTGGAGAGAGTGGAGGGGAGGGAGATGAGGAGGGGAGAGAGGGTGAGAGGGAGGGGAGGAGAGAGGGTGAGAGGGAGAGGTGGAGAGAGGGTGAGAGGGAGGGAGATGAGGAGAGGAGAGAGGGTGAGAGGGAGGGAGATGAGGAGAGGAGAGAGGGTGAGAGGGGGAGGAGGAGAGAGGGTGAGAGGGAGGGAGATGAGGAGAGGAGAGAGGGTGCGAGGGAGAGGAGGAGAGAGTGGAGGGGAGGGAGATGAGGAGAGAAGAGAGGGTATAGAGGGGGGAGATGAGGAGAGACAGTGGAGGGAAGGAGAGGGGGTGAGAGGGAGAGGTGGAGAGAGTGGAGTTGAGGAAGATGAGGAGAGGAGAGAGGGAGAGAGGGAGGGGAGGAGAGAGGGTGAGAGGGAGAGGAGGAGAGAGGGCGAGAGAGAGAGGAGGAGACAGTGGAGGGGAGGGAGATGAGGAGAGGAGAGAGGGTGAGAGGGAGAGGAGGAAAGAGGGCGAGAGAGAGAGGAGGAGACAGTGGAGGGGAGGGAGATGAGGAGAGGAGAGAGGGTGAGAGGGAGAGGAGGAGAGAGGGTATAGAGGGAGAGGAGGAGAGAGGGTGAGGGAGAGGAGGAGAGGGGGTGAGAGGGAGAGGTGGAGAGAGGGTGGAGGGGAGTGAGATGAGGGGAGGAGAGAGGGTATAGAGGGAGGGGAGGAGAGAGGGTGAGAGGGAGAGGAGGAGAGAGGGTGAGAGGGAGAGGAGGAGAGTGGGCGAGAGAGAGAGGAGGAGACAGTGGAGGGGAGGGAGATGAGGAGAGGAGAGAGGGTGAGAGGGAGAGGAGGAGAGAGGGTATAGAGGGAGAGGAGGAGAGAGGGTGAGAGGGAGAGGAGGAGAGGGGGTGAGAGGGAGAGGTGGAGAGAGGGTGGAGGGGAGTGAGATGAGGGGAGGAGAGAGGGTATAGAGGGAGGGGAGGAGAGAGGGTGAGAGGGAAAGGAGGAGAGAGTGGAGTTGAGGAAGATGAGAAGAGGAGAGAGGGTGAGAGGGAGATGAGGAGAGAGGGTATAGAAGGAGAGGAGGAGAGTGGGCATAGAGGGAGGGGAGGAGAGAGGGTATAGAGGGAGGGAAGGAGAGGAGAGAGGGTGAGAGGGTGAGGAGGAGAGAGTGGAGGGGAGGGAGATGAGGAGAGAGGGTATAGAGGGAGAGGAGGAGAGAGTGGAGGGGAGGGAGATAAGGGGGAGGAGAGAGGGTATAGAGGGAGAGGAGTGAGAGTGGAGGGGAGGGAGATGAGAAGAGGAGAGAGGGTGAGAGGGAGAGGAGGAGAGAGGGTGAGAGGGAGAGGTGGAGAGAGGGTGAGAGGGAGGGAGATGAGGAGAGGAGAGAGGGTGAGAGGGAGGGAGATGAGGAGAGAAGAGAGGGTGAGAGGGGGAGGAGGAGAGAGGGTGAGAGGGAGGAAGATGAGGAGAGGAGAGAGGGAGAGAGGGAGGGGAGGAGAGAGGGTGAGAGGGAGAGGAGGAGAGAGGGTGAGAGGGAGAGGAGGCGAGAGTGTGAGAGGGAGGAAGATGAGGAGAGGAGAGAGGGAGAGAGGGAGGGAGATGAGGAGAGAGGGTGAGAGGGAGAGGAGGAGAGAGTGGAGGGGAGGGAGATGAGGAGAGGAGTGGGTGAGAGGGTGAGAAGGAGAGAGTGGAGGGGAGGGAGATGAGGAGGGGAAAGAGGGTGAGAGGGAGAGGAGGAGAGAGGGTGAGAGGGAGAGGAGGAGAGAGGGTGAGAGGGAGAGGAGGAGAGAGGGTGAGAGGGAGAGCTGGAGAGAGGGTGAGAGGGAGAGGAGGAGAGAGGGTGAGAGGGAGGGAGTTGAGGAGAGGGTGACAGGGAGGGAGATGAGGAGAGGAGAGAGGGTGAGAGGGAGAGGAGGAGAGAGTGGAGGGGAGGGAGATGAGGAGAGGAGAGAGGGTATAGAGTGAGAGGAGGAGAGACAGTGGAGGGGAGGAGAGGGGGTGAGAGGGAGAGGTGGAGAGAGGGTGGAGGGGAGTGAGATGAGGGGAGGAGAGAGGGTATAGAGGGAGGGGAGGAGAGAGGGTG
This sequence comes from Salmo salar, assembly GCF_965601325.2. Classification (NCBI taxonomy): domain Eukaryota; kingdom Metazoa; phylum Chordata; class Actinopteri; order Salmoniformes; family Salmonidae; genus Salmo; species Salmo salar. The sequence continues at coordinate 99,472,442 of NC_138292.1, read as the reverse complement.
AGAGGGAGAGAGTGAAGGGGAGGGAGATGAGGAGAGGAGAGAGGGTGAGAGGGAGAGGAGGAGAGTGGAGGGGAGGGAGATGAGGCGAGAGTGGAGGGGAGGGAGATGAGGAGAGGAGAGAGGGTATAGAGTGAGAGGAGGAGAGACAGTGGAGGGGAGGAGAGGGGGTGAGAGGGAGAGGTGGAGAGAGGGTGGAGGGGAGTGAGATGAGGGGAGGAGAGAGGGTATAGAGGGAGGGGAGGAGAGAGGGTGAGAGGGAGAGGAGGAGAGAGTGGAGTTGAGGAAGATGAGGAGAGAGGGTGAGAGGGAGAGGAGGAGAGAGGGTATAGAGGGAGAGGAGGAGAGTGGGTATAGAGGGAGGGGAGGAGAGGAGAGAGGGTGAGGAGGAGAGAGTGGAGGGGAGGGAGATGAGGAGAGGAGAGAGGGTATAGAGAGGGGAGATGAGGAGAGAGGGTGAGAGGGAGAGGAGGAGAGAGTGGAGGGGAGGGAGATGAGGAGAGGAGAGAGGGTATAGAGGGGGGGAGATGAGGAGAGGAGAGAGGGTGAGAGGGAGAGGAGTGAGAGTGGAGGGGAGGGAGATGAGGAGAGAGGGTGAGAGGGAGAGGAGGAGAGACAGTGGAGGGGAGGGAGATGAGGAGGGGAGAGAGGGTGAGAGGGAGAGGAGGAGAGAGGGTGAGAGGGAGAGGTGGAGAGAGGGTGAGAGGGAGGGAGATGAGAGGGTGAGAGGGACTGAGATGAGGAGAGGAGAGAGGGTGAGAGGGAGAGGAGGAGAGAGGGTGAGAGGGAGGGGAGGAGAGAGTGTGGAGGGGAGTGAGATGAGGGGAGGAGAGAGGGTAGAGAGGGAGAGGAGGAGAGAGGGTGAGAGGGAGGGGAGGAGAGAGGGTGGAGGGGAGTGAGATGAGGGGAGGAGAGAGGGTATAGAGGGAGAGGAGGAGAGAGGGTGAGAGGGAGAGGAGGAAAGAGGGTGAGAGGGAGAGGAGGAGAGAGGGTGAGAGGGAGGGAGATGAGGAGAGGAGAGAGGGTGAGAGGGCGGGAGATGAGGAGAGGAGAGAGTGGAGGGGAGGGAGATGAGGAGAGGAGAGAGGGTGAGAGGGAGAGGAGGAGAGAGGGTGAGAGGGAGAGGAGGAGAGAGGGTCAGAGGGAGAGGAGGAGAGGAGAGAGGGTGAGAGGGAGAGGAGGAGAGGAGAGAGGGTGAGAGGGGGAGGGAGATGAGGAGAGAGGGTGAGAGGGTGGGAGATGAGGAGAGGAGAGAGGGTGAGAGGGAGAGGAGGAGAGGGGGTGGGAGGGTGAGGAGGAGAGAGTGGAGGGGAGGGAGATGAGGAGAGAGGGTGAGAGGGAGAGGTGGAGAGAGTGGAGGGGAGGGAGATGAGGAGAGGAGAGAGGGTATAGAGGGAGAGGAGGAGAGTGGGTGGGAGGGTGAGGAGGAGAGAGTGGAGGGGAGGGAGATGAGGAGAGGAGAGAGGGTGAGAGGGAGAGGTGGAGAGAGTGGAGGGGAGGGAGATGAGGAGAGGAGAGAGGGTATAGAGGGAGAGGAGGAGAGAGTGGAGAGAGCACTCTCTCTTCTGTTCCATAATTCTCATGAATTAAAGAGTGAGGAGGAGAGGAGAGGAGAGGAGAGGAGAGGAGAGGAGAGGAGAGGAGAGGAGAGGAGAGGAGAGGAGAGGAGAGGAGAGAATGGAGGGAATAAAGATGGAGGAAATAGAGTGGAAAACATGACCAGGGCTAAGTGCTCACACTCTCTCTCAGAGCTGACTGTGTGTGTGTGTGTGTGTGTGTGTGTGTGTGTGTGTGTGTGTGTGTGTGTGTGTGTGTGTGTGTGTGTGTGTGTGTGTGTGTGTGTGTGTGTGTGTGTGTGTGTGTGTGGGTGTTCGTGTGGGTGTTTGTGTGTGTGTGTGTGTGTGTCAGCTGACCAAGATGGCATAACAGTAGGAATTCTGTTTTTGTCCCGTCCCGTCCACAGTCGTGGCCAAAAGTCAATTGATGGCAATTTGCATGAACTCCAGAATGTTATGAAGAGTGATCAGATGAATTGCAATTAATTGCAAAGTCCCTCTTTGCCATGCAAATGAACTGAATCCCAAAAAAACATTTCCACTGCATTTCAGCCCTGCCACAAAAGGACCAGCTGACATCATGTCAGTGATTCTCTCGTTAACACAGGTGTGAGTGTTGACGAGGACAAGGCTGGAGAGCACTCTGTCATGCTGATTGAGTTCGAATAACAGACTGGAAGCTTCAAAAGGAGGGTGGTGCTTGGAATCATTGTTCTTCCTCTGTCAACCATGGTTACCTGCAAGGAAACATGTGCCGTCATCATTGCTTTGCACAAAAAGGGCTTCACAGGCAAGTATATTGCTGCCAGTAAGATTGCACCTAAATCAACCATTTATTGGATCATCAAGAACTTCAAGGAGAGCGGTTCAATTGTTGTGAAGAAGGCTTCAGGGCGCCCAAGAAAGTCAAGCAAGCGCCGGGACCGTCTCCTAAAGTTGATTCAGCTGCAGGATCGGGGCACCCCCAGTACAGGGCTTGCTCAGGAATGGCAGCAGGCAGGTGTGAGTGCATCTGCACACACAGTGAGGCGAAGAGGATGGCCTGGTGTCAAGAAGGGCAGCAAAGAAGCCACTTCTCTCCAGAAAAAAGGTACAGGGATTGGACTGCTGAGGACTGGGGTAAAGTAATTTTCTCTGATGAATCGACTTTCCGATTGTTTGGGGCATCCGGAAAAAAGCTTGTCCGGAGAAGACAAGGTGAGCGTTACCATCAGTCCTGTGTCATGCCAACAGTAAAGCATCCTGAGACCATTCATGTGTGGGGTTGCCTCTCAGCCAAGGGAGTGGGCTCACTCACAATTTTGCCTAAGAACACAGCCATGAATAAAGAATGGTACCAACACATCCTCCGAGAGCAACTTCTCCCAACCATCCAGGAACAGTTTGGGGACGAACAATGCCTTTTCCAGCATGATGGAGCACCTTGCCATAAGGCAAAAGTGATAACTAAGTAGCTCGGGGAACAAACATCGATATTTTGGGTCCATGGCCAGGAAACTCCCCAGACCTTAATCCCATTGAGAACTTGTGGTCAATCCTCAAGAGGCGGGTGGACAAACAAAAACCCACATATTCTGACAAACTCCAAGCATTGATTATGCAAGAATGGGCTGCCATCAGTCAGGATGTGGCCCAGAAGTTAATTGACAGCATGTCAGGGTGGATTGCAGAGGTCTTGAAAAAGAAGGGTCAACACTGCTAATATTGACTCTTTGCATCAACTTCATGTAATTGTCAATAAAAGCCTTTGACACTTATGAAATGCTTATAATTATACTTCAGTATTCCATAGTGATATCTGACAAAAATATCTAGGAAGCAAACTTAGTGAAAATTAATATTTGTGTAATTCTCAAAACTTTTGGGCACGACTGTATATATTGTTTTCTTCGTATATATTTTGTATATATTTTTAATCTCAATTTCCATCTACGGACTGAAAATACTCTCCTGCAACCCGCCTCACCCGATGTGGTGCGGATCTGCTATTTTTATACTTCAGAACCGGAACCCCCATCAGCAGCTAGCATGCTAACTAGCTACTAGCTAGTAGTCAGTTAGCCACTGCTAACGGTCCTCACCGTTAACTCAGTTAGCCTCAGCCAGGTCAATTCCTGCCAGTCTGCAAAGCGCAATATCAACCCGGAGCATACCGGACTGCTTTTTCTCTAACACATCTCCCGGATTCCTACAACAAGCTCTGAAACTTTACACCGGATCATCGCAGCTAGCTAGCTGCTATCCGAGTGGCTACTCCTGGCTAACGTCTCTGTCGCAAAACAAGCACCGGTTAGCCTGGAGCTAGCCTCGAGCTAGGTCCATTTCCCGGCTAGCCGAAGAGGTCCATCAGGCAATTCTTGGGCTACAATATCTCTTTGCCAATTGGCCTGGACCCTTTACTGTCGACACGGAGCCCCGCCGATCCATCACGACTGGTCTGTCGACGTAATCGCCCGAGGTGGTTTCAACAGGATCTTCTGTTGAGACGTCCACAGAGGCCCATCTGCTAGCCATGGCCCGCTAGCTGTCTGAACAGCTGTGTCTCCAGCTAGCCTTGGCCTGCTAGCTGTCTGAATAGCTGTGTCTCCAGCTAGCCCAGGCCTGCTAGCTGTCTGAATAGCTGTGTCTCCAGCTAGCCTAGCGTAGTAGCTGTCTGAATAGCTGTGCTCCAGCTAGCGTAGCGTAGTAGCTGTCTGAATCGCTGTGTCTCCAGCTAGCCTAGCGTAGTAGCTGTCTGAATCGCTGTGTCTCCAGCTAGCCCAGGCCTGCTAGCTGTCTGAATAGCTGTGTCTCCAGCTAGCCTAGCGTAGTAGCTGTCTGAATAGCTGTCTCCAGCTAGCGTAGCGTAGTAGCTGTCTGAATCGCTGTGTCTCCAGCTAGCCTAGCGTAGCAGCTGTCTGAATCGCTGTGTCTCCAGCTAGCCCTGGCCCGCTAGCTGTCTGAATAGCTGTGTCTCCAGCTAGCCTAGCGTAGTAGCTGTCTGAATCGCTGTGTCTCCAGCTAGCCCTGGCCCGCTAGCTGTCTGAATAGCTGTGTCTCCAGCTAGCCCTGGCCCGCTAGCTGTCTGAATAGCTGTGTCTCCAGCTAGCCTAGCGTAGTAGCTGTCTGAATAGCTGTGTCTCCAGCTAGCCTAGCGTAGTAGCTGTCTGAATCGCTGTGTCTCAAGCTAGCCTAGCGTAGCAGCTGTCTGAATCACTGTGTCTCCAGCTAGCCCTGGCCCGCTAGCTGTCTGAATAGCTGTGTCTCCAGCTAGCCTAGCGTAGTAGCTGTCTGAATAGCTGTCTCCAGCTAGCCTAGCGTAGTAGCTGTCTGAATCGCTTTGTCTCCAGCTAGCCTAGCATAGTAGCTGTCTGAATAACTGTGTTTCCAGCTAGCCTAGCGTAGTAGCTGTCTGAATAGCTGTGTCTCCAGCTAGCCTAGCGTAGTAGCTGTCTGAATAGCTGTGTCTCCAGCTAGCCTGGCCTAGTAGCTGTCTGAATCGCTGTGTCTCCAGCTAGCCTAGCGTAGTAGCTGTCTGAATAGCTGTGTCTCCAGCTAGCCTAGCGTAGTAGCTGTCTGAATCGCTGTGTCTCCAGCTAGCCCTGGCCCGCTAGCTGTCTGAATAGCTGTGTCTCCAGCTAGCCCTGGCCCGCTAGCTGTCTGAATAGCTGTGTCTCCAGCTAGCCTAGCGTAGTAGCTGTCTGAATAGCTGTGTCTCCAGCTAGCCTAGCGTAGTAGCTGTCTGAATCGCTGTGTCTCAAGCTAGCCTAGCGTAGCAGCTGTCTGAATCACTGTGTCTCCAGCTAGCCCTGGCCCGCTAGCTGTCTGAATAGCTGTGTCTCCAGCTAGCCTAGCGTAGTAGCTGTCTGAATAGCTGTGTCTCCAGCTAGCCTAGCGTAGTAGCTGTCTGAATCGCTGTGTCTCCAGCTAGCCTAGCGTAGTAGCTGTCTGAATCACTGTGTCTCCAGCTAGCCCTGGCCCGCTAGCTGTCTGAATAGCTGTGTCTCCAGCTAGCCTAGCGTAGTAGCTGTCTGAATCAGCTGTGTCTCCAGCTAGCCTAGCGTAGTAGCTGTCTGAATCGCTGTGTCTCCAGCTAGCCTAGCGTAGTAGCTGTCTGAATCACTGTGTCTCCAGCTAGCCTAGCGTAGTAGCTGTCTGAATCGCTGTGTCTCCAGCTAGCCCTGGCCCGCTAGCTGTCTGAATCGCTGTGTCTCCAGCTAGCCCTGGCCCGCTAGCTGTCTGAATCGCTGTGTCTCCAGCTTGCCCTGGCCCGCTAGCTGTCTGGAACACTGTGTCTCCAGCTAGCCTAGCGTAGTAGCTGTCTGAATCGCTGTGTCTCCAGCTAGCCTAGCGTAGTAGGTGTCTGAATAGCTGTGTCTCCAGCTAGCCCCGGCCCGCTAGCTGTCTGAATCGCTGTGTCTCCAGCTTGCCCTGGCCCGCTAGCTGTCTGAATCACTGTGTCTCCAGCTAGCCTAGCGTAGTAGCTGTCTTAATCACTGTGTCTCCAGCTAGCCTAGCGTAGTAGCTGTCTGAATCGCTGTGTCTCCAGCTAGCCTAGCGTAGTAGCTGTCTGAATCGCTGTGTCTCCAGCTAGCCTAGCGTAGTAGCTGTCTGAATCGCTGTGTCTCCAGCAAGCCTAGCGTAGTAGCTGTCTGAATCGCTGTGTCTCCAGCTAGCCCCGGCCCGCTAGCTGTCTGAATCGCTGTATCTCCAGCTAGTCCCGGCCCGCTAGCTGTCTGAATCGCTGTGTCTCCAGCTAGCCCTGGCCCGCTAGCTGTCTGAATCGCTGTGTCTCCAGCTAGCCTAGCAGTGTAGCTGTATGAATAGCTGTGTCTCCAGCTAGCCTAGCGTAGTAGCTGTCTGAATCACTGTGTCTCCAGCTATCCCTGGCCCGCTAGCTGTCTGAATCACTGTGTCTCCAGCTAGCCTGGCGTAGTAGCTGTCTGAATAACTGTGTCCCCAGCTAGCCCTGGCCCGCTAGCTTTCTGAATCGCTGTGTCTCCAGCTAGCCTAGCGTAGTAGCTGTCTGAATCACTGTGTCTCCAGCTAGCCTAGCGTAGTAGCTGTCTGAATCGCTGTGTCTCCAGCTAGCCTAGCGTAGTAGCTGTCTGAATCGCTGTGTCTCCAGCTAGCCTAGCGTAGTAGCTGTCTGAATCGCTGTGTCTCCAGCTAGCCTAGCGTAGTAGCTGTCTGAATCGCTGTGTCTCCAGCTAGCCCCGGCCCGCTAGCTGTCTGAATCGCTGTATCTCCAGCTAGCCCTGGCCTGCTAGCTGTCTGAATAGCTGTGTCTCCAGCTAGCCTAGCGTAGTAGCTGTCTGAATAGCTGTCTCCAGCTAGCCTAGCGTAGTAGCTGTCTGAATCGCTGTGTCTCCAGCTAGCCTAGCGTAGTAGCTGTCTGAATCGCTGTGTCTCCAGCTAGCCTAGCGTAGTAGCTGTCTGAATCGCTGTGTCTCCAGCTAGCCCCGGCCCGCTAGCTGTCTGAATCGCTGTATCTCCAGCTAGCCCTGGCCTGCTAGCTGTCTGAATAGCTGTGTCTCCAGCTAGCCTAGCGTAGTAGCTGTCTGAATAGCTGTCTCCAGCTAGCCTAGCGTAGTAGCTGTCTGAATCGCTGTGTCTCCAGCTAGCCTAGCGTAGTAGCTGTCTGAATCGCTGTGTCTCCAGCTAGCCCTGGCCCGCTAGCTGTCTGAATAGTTGTGTCTCCAGCTAGCCTAGCGTAGTAGCTGTCTGAATCGCTGTGTCTCCAGCTAGCCCTGGCCCGCTAGCTGTCTGAATAGCTGTGTCTCCAGCTAGCCCTGGCCCGCTAGCTGTCTGAATAGCTGTGTCTCCAGCTAGCCTAGCGTAGTAGCTGTCTGAATAGCTGTGTCTCCAGCTAGCCCTGGCCCGCTAGCTGTCTGAATAGCTGTGTCTCCAGCTAGCCTAGCGTAGTAGCTGTCTGAATCGCTGTGTCCCCAGCTAGCCCTGGCCCGCTAGCTGTCTGAATAGCTGTGTCTCCAGCTAGCCCTGGCCCGCTAGCTGTCTGAATAGCTGTGTCTCCAGCTAGCCTAGCGTAGTAGCTGTCTGAATAGCTGTGTCTCCAGCTAGCCTAGCGTAGTAGCTGTCTGAATCGCTGTGTCTCAAGCTAGCCTAGCGTAGCAGCTGTCTGAATCACTGTGTCTCCAGCTAGCCCTGGCCCGCTAGCTGTCTGAATAGCTGTGTCTCCAGCTAGCCTAGCGTAGTAGCTGTCTGAATAGCTGTCTCCAGCTAGCCTAGCGTAGTAGCTGTCTGAATCGCTTTGTCTCCAGCTAGCCTAGCATAGTAGCTGTCTGAATAACTGTGTTTCCAGCTAGCCTAGCGTAGTAGCTGTCTGAATCGCTGTGTCTCCAGCTAGCCCTGGCCCGCTAGCTGTCTGAATAGCTGTGTCTCCAGCTAGCCCTGGCCCGCTAGCTGTCTGAATAGCTGTCTCTCCAGCTAGCCTAGCGTAGTAGCTGTCTGAATAGCTGTGTCTCCAGCTAGCCTAGCGGAGTAGCTGTCTGAATCGCTGTGTCTCAAGCTAGCCTAGCGTAGCAGCTGTCTGAATCACTGTGTATCCAGCTAGCCCTGGCCCGCTAGCTGTCTGAATAGCTGTGTCTCCAGCTAGCCTAGCGTAGTAGCTGTCTGAATAGCTGTCTCCAGCTAGCCTAGCGTAGTAGCTGTCTGAATCGCTTTGTCTCCAGCTAGCCTAGCATAGTAGCTGTCTGAATAACTGTGTTTCCAGCTAGCCTAGCATAGTAGCTGTCTGAATAGCTGTCTCCAGCTAGCCTAGCTTAGTAACTGTCTGAAAAGCTGTGTCTCCAGCTAGCCTAGCATAGTAGCTGTCTGAATCACTGTGTCTCCAGCTACCCTAGCGTAGTAGCTGGCTGAATAGCTGTGTCTCCAGCTAGCCTGGCGTAGTAGCTGTCTGAATCACTGTGTCTCCAGCTAGCCTAGCGTAGTAGCTGTCTGAATCGCTGTGTCTCCAGCTAGCCTAGCGTAGTAGCTGTCTGAATCGCTGTGTCTCCAGCTAGCCCTGGCCCGCTAGCTGTCTGAATCGCTGTGTCTCCAGCTAGCCTAGCGTAGTAGCTGTCTGATTAGCTGTGTCTCCAGCTAGCCTAGCGTAGTAGCTGTCTGAATAACTGTGTTTCCAGCTAGCCTAGCATAGTAGCTGTCTGAATATCTGTGTCTCCAGCTAGCCTAGCATAGTAGGTGTCTGAATAGCTGTGTCTCCAGCTAGCCCCGGCCCGCTAGCTGTCTGAATCGCTGTGTCTCCAGCTTGCCCTGGCCCGCTAGCTGTCTGAATCACTGTGTCTCCAGCTAGCCTGGCGTAGTAGCTGTCTGAATAACTGTGTCCCCAGCTAGCCCTGGCCCGCTAGCTGTCTGAATCGCTGTGTCTCCAGCTAGCCTAGCGTAGTAGCTGTCTGAATCACTGTGTCTCCAGCTAGCCTAGCGTAGTAGCTGTCTGAATCGCTGTGTCTCCAGCTAGCCTAGCGTAGTAGCTGTCTGAATCGCTGTGTCTCCAGCTAGCCTAGCGTAGTAGCTGTCTGAATCGCTGTGTCTCCAGCTAGCCTAGCGTAGTAGCTGTCATAATCGCTGTGTCTCCAGCTAGCCCCGGCCCGCTAGCTGTCTGAATCGCTGTATCTCCAGCTAGTCCCGGCCCGCTAGCTGTCTGAATCGCTGTGTCTCCAGCTAGCCCTAGCCCGCTAGCTGTCTGAATCGCTGTGTCTCCAGCTAGCCTAGCATTGTAGCTGTATGAATAGCTGTGTCTCCAGCTAGCCTAGCGTAGTAGCTGTCTGAATCGCTGTGTCTCCAGCTAGCCTAGCGTAGTAGCTGTCTGAATCGCTGTGTCTCCAGCTAGCCTAGCGTAGTAGCTGTCTAAATCGCTGTGTCTCCAGCTAGCCCCGGCCCGCTAGCTGTCTGAATCGCTGTGTCTCCAGCTAGCCCGGCCCGCTAGCTGTCTGAATCGCTGTGTCTCCAGCTAGCCCTGGCCCGCTAGCTGTCTGAATCGCTGTGTCTCCAGCTAGCCTAGCAGTGTAGCTGTATGAATAGCTGTGTCTCCAGCTAGCCTAGCGTAGTAGCTGTCTGAATCGCTGTGTCTCCAGCTATCCCTGGCCCGCTAGCTGTCTGAATAGCTGTGTCTCCAGCTAGCCCTGGCCCGTTAGCTGTCTGAATCGCTGTGTCTCCAGCTAGCCTAGCGAAGTAGCTGTCTGAATAGCTGTGTCTCCAGCTAGCCTAGCGTAGTAGCTGTCTGAATCGCTGTGTCTCCAGCTAGCCTAGCGTAGTAGCTGTCTGAATCGCTGTGTCTCCAGCTAGCCCTGGCCCGCTAGCTGTCTGAATCGCTGTGTCTCCAGCTAGCCTAGCGTAGTAGCTGTCTGAATAGCTGTGTCTCCAGCTAGCCTAGCGTAGTAGCTGTCTGAATAACTGTGTCTCCAGCTAGCCTAGCGTAGTAGCTGTCTGAATAGCTGTGTCTCCAGCTAGCCTAGCATAGTAGGTGTCTGAATAGCTGTGTCTCCAGCTAGCCCCGGCCCGCTAGCTGTCTGAATCGCTGTGTCTCCAGCTTGCCCTGGCCCGCTAGCTGTCTGAATCACTGTGTCTCCAGCTAGCCTGGCGTAGTAGCTGTCTGAATAACTGTGTCCCCAGCTAGCCCTGGCCCGCTAGCTGTCTGAATCGCTGTGTCTCCAGCTAGCCTAGCGTAGTAGCTGTCTGAATCACTGTGTCTCCAGCTAGCCTAGCGTAGTAGCTGTCTGAATCGCTGTGTCTCCAGCTAGCCTAGCGTAGTAGCTGTCTGAATCGCTGTGTCTCCAGCTAGCCTAGCGTAGTAGCTGTCTGAATCGCTGTGTCTCCAGCTAGCCTAGCGTAGTAGCTGTCATAATCGCTGTGTCTCCAGCTAGCCCCGGCCCGCTAGCTGTCTGAATCGCTGTATCTCCAGCTAGTCCCGGCCCGCTAGCTGTCTGAATCGCTGTGTCTCCAGCTAGCCCTAGCCCGCTAGCTGTCTGAATCGCTGTGTCTCCAGCTAGCCTAGCATTGTAGCTGTATGAATAGCTGTGTCTCCAGCTAGCCTAGCGTAGTAGCTGTCTGAATCGCTGTGTCTCCAGCTAGCCTAGCGTAGTAGCTGTCTGAATCGCTGTGTCTCCAGCTAGCCTAGCGTAGTAGCTGTCTAAATCGCTGTGTCTCCAGCTAGCCCCGGCCCGCTAGCTGTCTGAATCGCTGTATCTCCAGCTAGTCCCTGGCCCGCTAGCTGTCTGAATCGCTGTGTCTCCAGCTAGCCCTGGCCCGCTAGCTGTCTGAATCGCTGTGTCTCCAGCTAGCCTAGCAGTGTAGCTGTATGAATAGCTGTGTCTCCAGCTAGCCTAGCGTAGTAGCTGTCTGAATCGCTGTGTCTCCAGCTAGCCCTGGCCCGCTAGCTGTCTGAATAGCTGTGTCTCCAGCTAGCCCTGGCCCGTTAGCTGTCTGAATCGCTGTGTCTCCAGCTAGCCTAGCGTAGTAGCTGTCTGAATAGCTGTGTCTCCAGCTAGCCTAGCGTAGTAGCTGTCTGAATCGCTGTGTCTCCAGCTAGCCTAGCGTAGTAGCTGTCTGAATAGCTGTGTCTCCAGCTAGCCTAGCGTAGTAGCTGTCTGAATAGCTGTGTCTCCAGCTAGCCTAGCGTAGTAGCTGTCTGAATAGCTGTGTCTCCAGCTAGCCTAGCGTAGTAGCTGTCTGAATAGCTGTGCTCCAGCTAGCCCTGAGCGCCTAGCTAGCTGTCTGAATCGCTGTGTCTCCAGCTAGCCTAGCGTAGTAGCTGTCTGAATCGCTGTGTCTCCAGCTAGCCCTGGCGCAGCTAGCTGTCTGAATAGCTGTGTCTCCAGCTAGCCTAGCGTAGTAGCTGTCTGAATAGCTGTGTCTCCAGCTAGCCTAGCGTAGTAGCTGTCTGAATAGCTGTCTCCAGCTAGCCTAGCGTAGTAGCTGTCTGAATCGCTGTGTCTCCAGCTAGCCTAGCGCAGTAGCTGTCTGAATAACTGTGTCTCCAGCTAGCCCTGGCCCGCTAGCTGTCTGAATCGCTGTGTCTCCAGCTAGCCTAGCGTAGTAGCTGTCTGAATAGCTGTGTCTCCAGCTAGCCTAGCTTAGTAGCTGTCTGAATCGCTGTGTCTCCAGCTAGCCTAGCGTAGTAGCTGTCTGAATAGCTGTGTCTCCAGCTAGCCTAGCGTAGTAGCTGTCTGAATAGCTGTGTCTCCAGCTAGCCTAGCGTAGTAGCTGTCTGAATAGCTGTGTCTCCAGCTAGCCTAGCGTAGTAGCTGTCTGAAAAGCTGTGTCTCCAGCTAGCCTAGCGTAGTAGCTGTCTGAATCATTGTGTCTCCAGCTACCTTAGCGTAGTAGCTGTCTGAATAGCTGTGTCTCCAGCTAGCCTAGCGTAGTAGCTGTCTGAATCGCTGTGTCTCCAGCTAGCCTAGCGTAGTAGCTGTCTGAAAAGCTGTGTCTCCAGCTAGCCTAGCGTAGTAGCTGTCTGAATCACTGTGTCTCCAGCTAGCCTAGCGTAGTAGCTGTCTGAATCACTGTGTCTCCAGCTAGCCTAGCGTAGTAGCTGTCTGAATCGCTGTGTCTCCAGCTAGCCTAGCGTAGTAGCTGTCTGAATAGCTGTGTCTCCAGCTAGCCTAGCGTAGTAGCTGTCTGAATAGCTGTGTCTCCAGCTAGCCTAGCGTAGTAGCTGTCTGAATCGCTGTGTCTCCAGCTAGCCCTGGCCCGCTAGCTGTCTGAATCGCTGTGTCTCCAGCTAGCCTAGCGTAGTAGCTGTCTGAATAACTGTGTCTCCAGCTAGCCCTGGCCCGCTAGCTGTCTGAATCGCTGTGTCTCCAGCTAGCCTAGCGTAGTAGCTGTCTGAATAGCTGTGTCTCCAGCTAGCCTAGCGTAGTAGCTGTCTGAATAGCTGTGTCTCCAGCTAGCCTAGCGTAGTAGCTGTCTGAATCGCTGTGTCTCCAGCTAGCCTAGCGCAGTAGCTGTCTGAATAACTGTGTCTCCAGCTAGCCCTGGCCCGCTAGCTGTCTGAATCGCTGTGTCTCCAGCTAGCCTAGCGTAGTAGCTGTCTGAATAGCTGTGTCTCCAGCTAGCCTGGCGTAGTAGCTGTCTGAATAACTGTGTCTCCAGCTAGCCCTGTCCCGCTAGCTGTCTGAATAGCTGTGTCTCCAGCTAGCCTGGCGTAGTAGCTGTCTGAATCACTGTGTCTCCAGCTAGCCCTGGCCCGCTAGCTGTCTGAATTGCTGTGTCTCCAGCTAGCCTAGCGTAGTAGCTGTCTTATTAGCTGTGTCTCCAGCTAGCCTAGCGTAGTAGCTGTCTGAATAGCTGTGTCTCCAGCTAGCCTAGCGTAGTAGCTGTCTGAATAACTGTGTTTCCAGCTAGCCTAGCGTAGTAGCTGTCTGAATCGCTGTGTCTCTAGCTAGGCTAGCTGTGTCTCCAGCTAGCCTAGCGTAGTAGCTGTCTGAATAGCTGTGTCTCCCGCTAGCCTAGCGTAGTAGCTGTCTGAATAACTGTGTCTCCAGCTAGCCTAGCGTAGTAGCTGTCTGAATAACTGTGTCTCCAGCTAGCCTAGCGTAGTAGCTGTCTGATTAGCTGTGTCTCCAGCTAGCCTAGCGTAGTAGCTGTCTGAATAGCTGTGTCTCCAGTTAGCCTAGCGTAGTAGCTGTCTGAATAGCTGTCTCCAGCTAGCCTAGCGTAGTAGCTGTCTGAATCGCTGTGTCTCCAGCTAGCCAAGCGTAGTAGCTGTCTGAATCGCTGTGTCTCTAGCTAGGCTAGCTGTGTCTCCAGCTAGCCTAGCGTAGTAGCTGTCTGAATAGCTGTGTCTCCAGCTAGCCTAGCGTAGTAGCTGTCTGAATAACTGTGTCTCCAGCTAGCCTAGCGTAGTAGCTGTCTGAATAGCTGTGTCTCCAGCTGGCCCAGCGTAGTAGCTGTCTGAATAGCTGTGTTTCCAGCTAGCCTAGCATAGAAGCTGTCTGATTAACTGTGTTTCCAGCTAGCCTAACGTAGTAGCTGTCTGAATCGCTGTGTTTCCAGCTAGCCTAGCATAGAAGCTGTCTGAATAACTGTGTTTCCAGCTAGCCTAGCGTAGTAGCACTGCTGAATTGGCTCCCTGACTCATCTATCGCTCCTCACTATGATCACTCTGCTACACATTTCTCTCCCTAATGTCCTCTCCCTAATGTCCTCTCCCTCCCTAATGTCCTCTCCCTAATGTCCTCTCCCTAATGTCAATTTGCCTTGTCTATTGCTGTCCTGGTTAGTGATTATTGTCTTATTTCACTGTAGAGCCTCCAGCCCTGCTCAATATGCCTCAGCTAGGCCTTTTGTTCCATCTCCCACACATGCGGTGACCACACCTGGCTTAACTGGTTCCTCTATAGACAAAACCACTCTCATCGTCATTCAATGCCTGGGTTTACCTCCACTGTATTCACATCCTACCAAACCCTTTGTCTGTACATTATGCCCTGAATCTATTCTCCCACGCCCAGAAACCGGCTCCTTTTATTCTCTGTTCCGAACGCACCAGACGACAGGTTCTTCTAGCCTTTAGCCGTACCTTTATCCTACTCCTCCTCTGGTGATGTAGAGGTTAACCCAGCCCCTGCAGCCTCCTGCACCACTCCCATTCCCCAGGTTCTTCTAGCCTTTAGCCGTACCCTTATCCTACTCCTCCTCTGGTGATGTAGAGGTTAACCCAGCCCCTGCAGCCTCCTGCACCACTCCCATTCCCCAGGTTCTTATAGCCTTTAGCCGTACCCTTATCCTACTCCTCCTCTGGTGATGTAGAGGTGAATCCAGGCCCTGCAGTGCCTAGCTCCACTCCTATTCCCCAGGCGCTCTCATCTGTTGACTTCTGTAACTTTTAAAGCCTTGGTTTCATGCATGTTAACATCAGAAGCCTCCTCCCAAAGTTTGTTTTATTCACTGCTTTAGCACACTCCGCCAACCCTGATGTCCTTGCCGTGTCTGAATCCTGGCTTAGGAAGGCCACCAAAAACCTAGAAATTTCCATCCCTAACTACAACATTTTCCGCCAAGATAGAACTTCTAAAAGGGGTGGAGTTGCAATCTACTGCAGAGTTCTGTCATACTATCCAGATCTGTTCCCAAACAATTCGAGCTTCTACTTTCAAAAATCCCTTTCCAGAAACAAGTCTCTCACCGTTGCCGCTTGTTATAGACCACCTTCAGCCCCCAGCTGTGCCCTGGACACCATATGTGAATTAATTGCCCCCCATCTATCATCAGAGCTCATGCTGCTAGGTGATCTAAACAGGGACATGTTTAACAACCCAACCATCCTACAATCTAAATTAGATGCCCTCAATCTCACCCAAATCATAAAGGAACTTACCAGGTACAACCCTAAATCCGTAACCATGGGCACCCTCTTAGATATCATCCTGACCAACTTGCCCTCTAAATACA